>NC_051156.1:220439308-220625264 GCF_013339745.2 Dermacentor silvarum
TCTTTTGGTTAGACATTGGCTCTGCTTTTGCTTTTGGCAGTGTCTCTACTTTTATGCAGTTTGGGATCGACACTATACTTTTCTCCGTCCAGCATTCGCTTGCCAGCTCTGTGCTCACACATCGGTACACGTTGGCAAGCTCTGCATCTTCTCATCCGCCTCAGCAGGGTCGGGCGTTTCTACAGAAAAGCGACGAGAACAAAAAATGAGAGCGCATGACATTGAACGCAGTCATTCTTGTATTTTGTTTACGCGTAATTTCGCCTACTGCTCTAACGCATCTTTTTTCGAGATAACAATTTACGCATGCATGCGAGACTCCGTATTCTCAAACACTGTCATGTGCATCTTCTTTTTTTTCTCTCCTTTTCTTCTTTCTACTGAACACATTTGAATTTTATACCGTCTATCGCTTCTTGCCTGCATCATTGAGTCGCGTGAACCGATTGAGTACTGCGTTCTCGGTATGCGTGGTAACGCACATGAGGACTTCGTTTCCCCAATTGCAAATGTATTTGTTGTGGTAGCTGTAGATTTCACATTCGTGACAAACCCAGTGAGAAATATAAGCAGGCAGACAACTGTGACGTATTTGATGACCCACTCATCGATTCCCCGTCCACGCCACAGGACTGATATCGCAGGAAAGTTTAGTATCTCCCACCCTTGAAATATAGCAGGCGTGAAGGCGTTGAAGGCTCATCTGCCGCACCTATACGACACGTCACGGGTGCAAAATCGCGTGCAAAATCGCGAGCAAAATCGCGTCATATCAAATGGGCTACTGTTTGCGTAGTGCGAGAGGCCTCGCAGTGGCCACCTGCTGACTGCCTCACAGTGAGAAGAGGGAGATGTAACTGCGAACGAAGTTGAACGGGTGCATGTCACTGAGCGAGTTGCACCACGCAATCCTGTAGTATACATTGTTACCCTCGGAGTTCTCCCGTAGCTCCAGCGGTGCTGCACGCAACTACGACGCCGTCGTTACAAAGCCCGGAGGTGCAGCCAGCGGCTGAGCCGGCCGCACGACCCACCGAAGCGGGCCGATGTCTTCGCGCGATCCGGGAGGCGGACGCCGTCGCGCTGCTCGGGGCGTTGAGGAGACGGTGCTGCACTTCGCTGTAGAGCACGCAAAAGATGCACGGTTCGCAGATAGCGTTCGGGCGCGAGGCCAGGCCAAACCTTCGGGGAGCCCGCGCTCTCTCGCGTATAATGGAGCACCGCAGTTCGATGATGCATCGATGGCGGCTCTTCCCCTTCGCCCCCCTCGAGGGCACTGGCGATGTCCGGCTGCGAGCCCCGTCTCGTTCCGAGTCTCGCACTCGGAGTCTCGCCGGCGGATATTAGAGCCGGTCAGCGACGCGTAATGGATCGGCGGCCGTGCGCGATCGCCATCCCGAACGCCTCTGATGGAAGGGCAAGACGCCTGGCCCCCCCTCTTTTTATTCTTCCTTCTTCTTTCTAGTTTGTTTACGTCGCCCGTAAGAGTCGCCGAGGCTCTCTATATTCTTCAAGAGGCACGCTCTTTTGTTTCTCTTCGGCACCGCGGCTCTTCAGCGTGTATCGAGGCGAGAACAGGCCCTCTCTCGCGCGTGGTAACTGCGCCGTTGATTATTAAATGCTGGAGGCATCGAGGGCTTTTCTTTCGAGCCGCGCGCTCTCTGCTTGATTGGATTTGGAGGGCGGTGTTTCATCCCGCGAACTGCACACCGACAAGATGGGGTGCTCGGGGGAACGAGACGAACGCGCTCGAACAACAGGTTTCGGGAAGTGTCGGCGGCGCTAGCTTTGCTGCCCCCCCCCCCCCCCCCCCCCCCCTCGTCGCCTTCATCCACACTAGCGAACGTCCCGATGCGTGGGCGTTACCCACCTTGCTGCCGGGCCCTCTGTGCGCTTCTCGCATGGGTGATTTCCCATTCATGAGGTGCGTGCATTACCACGGTTTAAGCGGGAAGATGGGTTCGGCAATGTCGAAATGTGCGCAGCCGATTTCGGAAATTGGCCCCGGGCAAGACGAGAGAACCTTGCTTCCTGTTTTGTTCGCAGTTTATCTTTTTCGCCTATGGACTTATTGGTTGCAATTAGTTCCGAACACACGGCCTTTTTTCGCGTTGCAATACGCTGTGAATCTTTTACGAGTAACGCTCACATTTCTAGACCATGTTGTGTATAACTTCCTTAGCTTAAAGATTGAAGAATACAATGTCTTCAATGAATTCAGACAGACTATACTCAATGCGCGAGCACGCACGCACGCACGCACGCGCACGCACGCACGCACACACACACACACACGCACGCACACACACACACACACACACACACACACACACACACACACGCACGCACGCACACACACACACACACACACACACACACACACACACACACACACACACGCACACGCACACGCACACGCACACGCACACACACACATGCACGCACAAGGTATTACGTAATATGACAATATGACAAACACTACACAAGGCACACAAGCATATAGCCAAAAATACGGTAAATCGCACGTCCTTGTATTACATTCTTGTCTTGTCCTCTTCCACGTGTCTCGCCATTCGGCATTTTCTTGCGCCTTCGTTTGTGAATAAGCGACGTGAAATAGAGTCATCGTCGTCTTAGATTTTTTCGGGTGCAAAGGTAATCCCGAATTTCTGTCCGAAGAAGTAAAGCTATGTGTCTCTGCACAAAATAAAGCACATTCGCTAATTACAAGATCACATGAGTATATAGCGCGTTCAAGCGTCCTGCTTGCCTTCAGATATAATCACACAGCTCGAACAGCAATGTACACGTGTCCACCTCCTTTTCAGTCTTGAAAAGAAAACACAGCGCCGCACAGTGAAGTTCCTTTATTTGCGCTCACTCTCGCAGAGTTCCTCGGCGCGCGAGTGCATATGTATGCTGCATCCCTTCGCGTCACGGAGAGCAGGGAGGAATCAAAACCGCGGTTCGTTTCCTTCGCGCGAAACATGAGTCAAGGTCACGGGCTTGCACTGCTGCAGATCAAGGCGTGTCTTTCAAGACCGCGGATCACGATTCTCCTGAGAAACAGGCACGAGACATCGAGCCCAAGCAAGGGGTTCGCGCACGGGGCGTCATCCTTCCACGGTAGACGTCGCGTTCCCTCGCGTCCGCCGGTGGGAGACACCCCCGGTTTGGCCACCCTGCTGGCGTTTCCCGTTTTCAGAGCGTCGTCTGATGCGCGCCACTTGTACCACGCGGTCGCGGAATCTGCGAGAGTGCCAAATGGGCTGTGACCCCCGAGCCCACCGTCTGCTCTCCGCCCGGTGCGACCCTGATGTAGATGCCAACCTCCATAATGTGCGCGTACGCTGTCGTCGCCGCTTGCTGCATGGAAACGAAAAGGGGATTGGAGTGAGGGGGTAGGAGGACATCGCGCAAGATGGTTTCATATCAGGGTATAGAGTAGAGAATGCTCGCTAACACCGTCCCATTCTTTCCCACGGTTGCATTCGGCCTTCTCGGCATTCTTTCTTTCTTTTCTACATCCGATGAAGATGAGTGAACCAAAAGGCTGGCGCATCTGATTCTTCAAACCATTTCCGCCCGCACCATGCGAGTACACTAGCCAAGTGTATCCAGACCGCTATAGATGACAAGTCCTTTTGTGTATTAAAGTCCTTAGTCTAAGCCCCTCCCCCGTTAGTTTTCTTCTTTCTTTCCTTCATGTCTTCGTGTCTCTCCCACTTTTTTTTCTTCCTTAAGTCACAAAAGGATGATCGTGAATAAAAATGCACTGTGTAATCTATTCATGTGTGTTTAAGTGGCCTGTGTGCATTGAGTAGTCAATAGCTGTACACTGCCTGTCGAGGTATTATTTTATGTTTACTCTTACTTACTCATGATCATGTAATAAGACGGGCGTGTTGGGAGATTTGGCTCTTAGGAAGCTTTCTTATCACTTTTTTTTCTGCCACCCTTTAATTCAATGACGAATAAATTACATGTGGCGTTATCCTAAGATAGTAACGCCCACTTACTGAAACGACGAGTTAATTTTTCTGAGACGTTTTGCCAATATTATCGCATTTTATAATACTATGGCATTGAAACGGAAGATAGAAATCCAATCAGATGTGCACCTGTGCCCAATCAGACCTCACCTACACCTCATTTCCTTCGGTTTCAGGGCGTCGTCTGCTAAGTATTGCGCGCTGCATGGAGCATTCCTCGTAGCTTGCACTCAGTGCCCGATTATTTTCAAGCATGTGGGTACGTTTCAACTCTCCGCATTGACGTCGGCTTCCACTATCAACATGCGTCTGTTTCTCTACATCGAGTCGCTGTTTCTGATGTTGTTTTCCCTTCGCCTCATTATTCACCCATTCCCGTCTGCATTCCGGCTTCGAACTCTTCTGAGATCTATACCCTGTTTCCCGACGCCACCAAAATCAATCTTCACGGCCTCCTTGGTGATCCAGCTCTCATCTGCACGCATTACGTGGTCAAGGGCTCAGCACCACGAGAACGAGCTGCATGCAGCTTAATCGCAGCGTGCTATATAGCAACGGAACAGTATATAGCTGCGGGAGGCCCCTGACAGCTCGTAAAATGCTCGGCGTGGGATCGCAGCTCTCGATGGGCGCGCACGGGTGTAGGTGGAAAGGGGGGGAGGAAGCATCGACGTCTCCCATCGCTTCGCCACCGCGCGGCCACATGTGCGGTCGGCACGGCTCGGCGGCAACTGTCGCCGATCCATCTTGTCGCAAGATGCGCCACCGAGGCCGCCGCGGGGGGAAATAGAAGCCATCTTGGCCGCCGCCGTGAGCCGATACACAGCTGTCATTAAGGGCGCCCCGGGCCTCGACCCGATGAGACGCGAGAGCTAAGCTGTCTGACGCGAGGGTTGAAGGCTGAGAGGAGAGAGAGAGTGCGTGTGGACAGCGTAGTTTTCCATCGCCGGTTTTTTCACTTTGCGATAAAAGACACCCGAGCGGTGCGGGAGGGAGCCCTTCTCCTTTTGCGCCTCCCATAACCGTCAGTGCGCTACTCGTAGAGCCATCTTTTTCCCATTGCGCGCTACCGCGCTTGTTTCCTCTCCCCTGCGGCTCTTCGACCTGCGGCTGGCGAAGATAAAAAAGAAACGCCGTGGATGCGACGGTGGCAGATCGCCGAGTGAGATGGATCAGAGGGATGACTCCCTCCGCGGCCGCTTCCTGCGGTTGAGCAGGGAGACAATAAAAAGAAAAAGAAAGAAAAAGAAAGGATGTCATCTTCCGACTCTCGATTCGCACATATGTGTCTGCAGTGAGTGACGTGGACGCCTGTGCTTCTGGGCCGTTCGTTTGTGCTCTCGTATAACGGGGTCGTGTCGTGAGCGGGTCCGTTTTGTATGACATTACTCCTGCTCCCGTCGCGTTCGCTTCGGACAGTATTTTTGTTGACACCCTCTGACGTTGGAGTCACAGCAGAGGTATTTTCCAGCGCATTTGTCTTTCTGTTGGCAGGTGAGGCAATACTCACGTCTGGTTGTGTTGGACATGTCTCAGTGTACTTTATTTTAGGTCGTGCTTTATTCCTGTTCTAACGAAAGCCTCGCAACCTGAAGTTAAGTGCTCGAAACGTATGTATTTCCGTCCGGGCACATCTAGTGGAAGCATAGACGAGACGTGCGCCGGCTCTGCTAACCACTGTTAAAGAAAGAAAGAACTGTCATACTTTGTCAAGGTAGTCGATGTGATGACAAGACTTCAAGAGCTCAGGGTTTTAAACAATGTCAGTTTTCTTTGTCCATGCTGTGCTGTTCAACTCAAGGTCTGTCAGTTGCAGGTTATACGTGGAACGGTGCGCCCGTGAGCGTGAACTTGATTTAGAATTAAACAGAAGAAGGGCGTTTACTAATTAGGATAATGCCGCGCACTATAACCACAATAGACGGTAGAAAATTTTAAATAAACTGACTCTACTGTTGCAGATAATTTTGTAAGAAAGAGAGGGTGCAAACGCAGAGGTTCAGTCAACTGCTCCACAATTTACCTTGTAAACACCACAGACACTTGCTTACTATCCACGCTACGTGGTCTTTAATGTCAGCAGAAACAACTTCATTTAATTGAGTACAATATCGTACTGCCATATACTTTGACAATGCTTAATGTGCCCGTTTTATTTATTTACGGATACCTACGGTGACCTTTGCCGTGCGATGACAGCTGTTTCCGTTATTGTCGGTACGTTTCGCAGTGTGATCCGCCTATACGGGCCAATCGAGTCTTGCGAGTGCATTGTGCGGCGATGAACCCGGTCAGAGTGGGCGCGCGCGTGCGCAGAAAGAGGGGAGCGGCGTCTTCCGGTGCCGGAGCTAATTGCCATTCGGCGGTGCGTCTCTCCTACGCAGCAGCCAGCCCCGGGGGTCAGCGGCGGCGCGTGCTGCGAGCGAGGTTAACCCGCTTCTCGGCGGCGGCCACGGGAGGGGCAGCCCTCCTCCGATGCTTTTGGCAGCCTGTAATTTCGGATTAATAGAAAACGCGGCGCGCCACGCGTCGATGCGGCCAGTGTGCGCTGTTCGAGGCCCGGCTCTGAGCGCCGCTGGAGAGACGACCTCCGGGCCGTGCTCGCGCTTGGGCCACCGATAAAGCCGTTGCGAGTGAGTCACTGCAGCGCTCCGCTGTGGCTCCTGCAGCCACGTCTGCGAAGAGCGGCGGCGTTCAGAAAGCGGTGCCGTTCTAAGCACGAGATAGAAACAAAGCGAAGAAGGGGCAGGAAGGTCAGCCAGGTTGCACCTGGTTTACTATCCTAAGTGGGAGGGGGTTGGGGAAAAGAAAAGGAAATACAAAAGGGATGAGAGGGAATGCGCTCGCACGCACTACAATGATCACCGTGCGTTCAAATACGGTGGCAAAATTCAGTCTTCTTTCAAAAGTGCGACAGGGCTAGCTCTGTTGGCTTTCTGTGCGGATGACGTTCGAATCCGTGGTATCAATATTATTTCTGCTCTACCGTCCAGACGGCTTAAAGCAGCACGCGAAGTCTGTCTTGCGTCAACAAAACAAGGGCAGTAGATGAGGATATCTACCATGGTTCGGGCCACAATCACAAAGAGAGAGAGAGGGAGACAAGGAAAGGGTAGGGAGGTTACCTATTGTCACACCCTGTCGGTTACATGGGTCATAATGCGATGGTAATAGGTAGCAGCAATATGTTGTACTGAAACGAAGGTACATTGTAAAAGTCTTAACGTATGATAAGGGGGAGAGGGGGGGGGGGCAATTCTCCAGCTTTGGCTTTGAGTTAAGCGGAGCAGCTGAGCTGCATCGGTGGTTCAACGACTACAACGTTCTGCTGGGGCTAAGCTCAAGGTTGTGGGCTCGATTCCCGGCCGCAGCGACCGTATTCCGAGGGGCGCAGAATTCAAAAATGCCTTTGTAACGGGCTTTGTGTGCACCTCAACCAATCCCAAGTGGTTAAAATTAATCTGGAGCTCTCTCCATAGCGGCGTCTCTCGTAGCCCCTGTGCTGTTGCTTTGGGATGTCAAATGCCTTCAGTCCGATATTGAACCCAGTTCAGTGCGGATGGAGACAAGGTACCAAGTAAGCGAAGAGGTAACAGTTCTTCACATTCCTGCTGCATGGTTTTCCACGTGTAGTGCATCTGGCACTCCAGTTAAAAGACAGTTGCATCTGGACGTTTTTTTTCTTTTTTTTTTTTTTTTTTTTTTTTTTGCATGGGCGCCGCGGCGAGTTTTCGAATCCTCATTGTGCTCGGCGCGGACTATTTTCAGCAGCAACTTCCATTTCAATGCATGGATCGCACCAATACTTGTGGCATACTTGCATTTTGGAAGCTATCGCTTTGTGTCTCTCTGCTTATTGTCTTTCCCGCCTGCTACGCTTAACCGACTGGCACGAACTGCCGCTCCGGGCGGTTCGTATAGTAAGAATTGCGTATTTCCGCTTGTGTGGCGTGTGTTCGTAAGTCTTCCAATGTATAGGTTAACTTATTGCTTCCCTATAGAAAAGGCTGCAAATTCTAACTTAAAGGGTATACCCAGGCGTCACGTACGTGTCCTCTTCCCAACGAACACATTTCTAGCGTCGTGACATAATCTCTCAATCTGCCACGCGTACTATCACCAAAATTTCTAACATAACCACAATCTCTCAATCTGCCATGTCCTATCGCTACGAGACAGAGGAATCAAGCAGAGAAAGCAAGCAGAGAAAAGGTAGTGAGGTCAACCAGACAAGCGCTTGTCTTGTTTGCTACCCTGAAAAGGAAGTAATACAATAGAAAGGGGCAAAAGGGAGGGAGATTTTGAACATTCGGATACACAGTATAGGACACACAGCAGGACCACAATCACTCGCTCAGGCCGGGGTTCTTCAAAAACTGCGCTAGCACACGATTAGCGTTCTGCGCTGGTGACAGAGGTGGCCGTGGTTTCAGATATTTTGTCTCTGAATATGTTCTGAAGCCCGCCCAGTTTAATGCGTGTTTATAGATATACGCTGGACGTTATGTGTGTAGAACAAGTGGTTTCTTCAGATGCATAAGAGTGCATGTTGGTCTATCGACCTTAACGTACGATGCGGTAAGATTAAGCGTTTGTAACTATACATGTCATAATGTTGCCTCGCCGCGTCAGAATTTATTTGCAAGCCTGCTGAGTGGGCGTGCTGGCGCGTGACGTGTGCATGCGTACGTGAGTGCGTGCGTGCTTCGTCTTCTTTTCTTTTTTCTATCTCTCCTTTTTTTTTCCTTGGAATAGGTTCTTTCTAAAATGCAATAACGCTGTACTTGAAGTAACAATTTCTTGTACACTGTTAAGCAAAATAAGAAATATGAGGGGCATGCAGCGTAGGCCACATGAGCTGGGCTTCGGCGCGAGAGTTGCTCGGTTGTTGGTTATTGTTACAGTTGAAGACGGCGATGCCTATGGTATATACTTACGGGCATCCGTTTCCGGCCAAGGAGACTACCACGCGCTTACTTCGTGAGTGCACGAGAAAAGACGAGAATGGATGAAGAGCGCACTGCGTAATGACGTCTAAAGAATTACCGTTCGAACTCGCTCCTCGAGTGCTCTGGACGATTTGTCTCTCCCAGGTTTACACATGTTTTCTCGGGAACTGCAGGCCGGCAGCATTAATAACTCTCCAGAATACACTAGACGCGCGCTGGGCACATATAAGGATACCTGATGTCTCCGGTTACAGATGACTGCGTAGAATAACAACCTCAACCCTAAGCTGCATGTTCTTTCTATTTCAATTTGGATATAGCGTAGGTTCGTTCGTTCACATCTATTCCTGTACCTCTGTCGGCTTTTCTAAACTCTAATTGTTCGAGCAGTGGTTGTTCACTGTTCGTACACGCATTAGTCTTTATAAATAATAATAATAAAAAAAGACCATCCAGTAAGCATTACCACTGACAGGGCAGCGCTACATCTCCACCAGCCGCATCCAAGAAATCTTATGCATGCAGGACAAGCGCCGCCGTTTTCTGCCAGGTATATATATGACCATCCTTACGTGCAGCGTTCTTAAACATGGCTGTCCTCCGTGCATGGTGGCGCCCCCTGTGTTCGCAGGCAGGAAGAGACATAATACTCGGAGAGAGCCGAACTTAGCGGCTTCCTCCGCTAGGTGCGCACCTCGTGTCCGGTCACGACCAAAGGGCGCCGCAGTGCGAAAGGTCAGGATTTGCAATAAACACGTTCAAGATCGCCGCACCCAGCCACGCACGAGAGGACGTCGATCTCAAGCGGGATAAGTGGTGACCGTGACACAGGCAGCAGCTGTTTGTACAAAGATGTTCCCGATTCCATGCTGTAGGCGCTTGAGTTTGTCGGCAAAAGTAGAAACTCACTACAGAGCTTAGAGTCTGAGATGCAGAGTTTGCCGAACCATTTAGCTATGTTTCGGCGCAATGGTCTACAAAAACTAGCACGCGACAGTGGCAGAACGTGCTCGCTCGTGGGCAGTAGGAAGAGATGGCGGGTGCTACATCTAAGCAATCCTAATTGGTCAAGCTGCTCTGAGGCCTGAATTGCTTTCTCACAGCTCAGCGTGCGTGGAGCTGTACCAAGTTAACTTTTGCTGCGTCTTTTGGCTGGCTCTTGACAGCAAGTTGACGCTGGATTGATTTCTCCTTATAAACGGTACCCCTGCCGCGGTCGCCCAAATATGCAGCTACAGTAACTTGCGCAGCATTCCCGCCTGACGAGACCTAACGCGATCGCCTCGGTCTCGGTTGGACATGCCTTCAGTGAGCCGCCATTGTTCGGAAATTGACCGATTCGATCGAGCACACGAACTGCATGTTTACGCACTTTACGGACCGACACAAACTTCTCGCTTAGCTCCGCAGTCCCGGACTGCAGCTGCTGTTGTGATATAAGAAACGCCCACAAGACGGACAGATCGGAAGACGCGCTGTTCTGCGGCGAGCAAGTTCGACGCGCGAGCGGTGGACGCCACCGCCCCACCGGGCAGCACGCGAGCGGGAACAACCTCGCGACCTCTCCGTCCTCGTCTGTATGCCGACGCAATTGAGCGAGCCTGTGGCGCACCATCGGATCCTCATCGTTCATCGGTTCGCAGCGGGCATCACGGTGCTCGCGGTTGGGCACGCCGATGCGAAAAGGAGCGGTCGGCCCAACCGGATTCCCAATCGTTCGCCTCCCCCCACCCAAGTCTTCGTTCTTTCTCTTTCCGCGCGCTTGCTAATAGCCTAATCACCTCCTCATCCCTCTTATTTTATTCTTTCGTCTCCTGCGGGGGCGGAGGCAATACAGAACCAGCTCTGCCGCGTTCGACAGACCTCGATGCAATGCGGCCCCCTCCACAGACTCGTGTGCGGGCCGTGCGGTGCAGCCTTACTTATCCCCCCTTCCCCTTTTGTTCTTTTTTCGTTGAGTCGTGTTCGCGGCGGATGTTCGGAACGCAAGCCACGCGTGGAGGCACGCCCTTGCATGTTATTTTTGCTTCCTATGTCTGATAGCCGCCTAAGAAGGGAACCATCCGGATTCTTTTCTCTTTAGCTGAAACGTTAGCGTCTGATTGGGGCCAGGAGGTCAGCCTCGGACGGCGTCGAGCTTTCTCCCTGTTTCCTTACTTCGGGCTACACCAGGCCGAATCGCATTCTTAGAGCCGCAGGCAGCACCGTTCGCCACGAAAGCGGGAAACAAAAGTAACAAAGAACGATAACTGCTATATGGCTACGTTTCTGCAGTCACCGACGCGACTGCGGAATTTATAGCTGTTTCGGACACTCTGCGATACCGCAATTTCTGCGCCACGAGACTGACTAGTGGGAAATGAGATCTGGGACGTACATATATACTTAAACTTACATGCACGACGCCTCAGCCGCGCATCTCCAGTGTGCATGTGAATGTGTGACCTGTCCAGCCGGGGTGTGTGTAGCGGGAAAGGCGCGTATGTATACTAAAGGGTAAAAGCGGAACAGCGAGTCACAAGACAGGAAATAAAGCCTCCGGTGTGAGACAGCACCAGCGGCCTGATCTCAGCACCACGTAGTCAGGGCACGTGGCACCTCCATACTTTTTCGAGTTTTAGAACCTAACGAACGTAAAAGAGGATCCATCTCCCGGCGCGGTGAAGACACCGCGGCCCGGGGCCTGTGCGTTCAAATTCCCGAAGTAAATGGGCGCCTCGGCTTTCTTCTCCGTCCGTAAAAGCTCGGAGGACTACGCAAGGAGAAGAAAAAGAAACAAGTTCGCGAACTAGATGTCCCCGGCGCGCTTGTAAAATGGAAGCGGGGATTTGCGACGACGTTTGAACAAGCAACGTCAGACGAAAATGGTAAACCGACAAAGAGAGGGGAAAAGAGAGAGATAGAAACAAAGCTATACGGGGCCAGTGCGAGGCAGCTTCGTAGTGTAAGCGCATCTAACAACGGCTATTTCTGGAGACGACGTCGCTGTTCGAGCGACGTCGTCTCTTCACGATCATGAGAGAGAGAGAGAGAGAGAGAGAGAGAGAAACCAAATCCGCGGCTGCAACTGCGTCGTCCGGGCAACAAACGGCTCGGCGTGTATTCAGCGTGCGCAGCCCGCGGATTCCGTGTGCGGAGCAGCCCCGGCGCCATCCACACCGCGGAAGGCGAAATCGTTCGCGGACGGCGGCCGTCAAAGATTCGCAATCGCTGGCGTCGACGACGACGTGCTCGGGACGCGTGGGGCGCCGCCGTGATCCGAATGGAGTCGTCCGGGGCTGTAGCCGCTGCTTTCTTTCGAAGCATCACCACACTGCTCCCTCCATCGGGGCCGCAGCAGCAGACGAGCTCTTTATTCTTTTCCGAGCCAGTTATATGACGGCCGAAGCATCCCTGTGCCTGGTCGCGGACGGCGATAGGCCGCGTAATGATGATGAGTCCCGTCTTTCCCTGGCTTCCTCCTCGCCATTTCGCTGCTACCGTCTTCATCAGTATTGGTGACGCGCGCGCCTCCAGGGAGGGTGCCGGAATTCTGCGCTGTGACAGGTTCGCAAGCGTGAGTGAAGCGCAGCGGTTGGAAGTGCCCGCACGGAATCGAGCGTGGTCGGTCGGCGGCGGGGCGAACTCGTTCTTCTTCGGTTGGCCTCCAAATGGTCGCGAGAATGGTCCATTCCTTGTCTGTGCTGCGGCGTTTGTCATTCGCAGGGGTCCTCGATGCTCTCTCTTTTTTCTATCTCGTTATTTCGAGAGATGTATATGGGTCATAAGTGCCGCGAAAGAAATATATCCGAATAAGGGCCGTCTCTGTATGAGCCCACAAAGCGGCGTCTTGTTCGTTATCGGTGCGCTCGGACTCCCTTTTGCAGAATTAGAGCAAGGCGCGTGGCCGGAGGGAGATCGAGAGAGGAAGTAAAATATAGTGCAGAAAATAATAATAATAATAATAATAATAATAATAATAATAATAATAATAATAATAATAATAATAATAATAATAATAATAATAATAATAATAATAATAATAATAATAATAAAATGCCGAAGGGGCTAGTGTAGGTGGGTTGCAGCACACGGCAAGAGCTGACAAGCAATCTTGTTCTGCGCACTGTCTGCCGAAGATATGGTAACAGATTCAATTGCTGGATCAATTGTTATCCCCCCCCCCTTTTTTTTTATTGAACGTGTCTGTAGAAGAGGTTGACATCGTGGGTGACGCCTGCTATACCCTTCTCGCTTAGGCAAACAGTGTATAGCAAATATAGTCCAGCTCAAATAAACAAACAAGCAGCCAAAACAAACAGTGGATAGCAAAGATAAGCCGGGTCAAATAAACAAATAGACAGACAAGACAGAAAAAGTACATAGCAAACGTAGGCCGGCTTCGACAAACAAACAACCAAACATGAAAAAATATTAAGTTAAATGTGAAAAAAGGTTGAAAGTGTTGACCCATAGTTCACATGAAGTTCAACTTAGCACATTACGTCGCAGCACACACAATTTTCGCTGCAATTAACGTCAGATTATATAAAAAGTCCCACTTGTGGGAATGTCTATGAACAGCACAAAAGTACCTTCACAGCGATATATGTTATCGGTTCCTTCGATTGTCCATGTGCCGTTCCATTGTCGTTTTATCCTGATGTAGTCATGGCTGCAATAATTAACAACACTGTTTTCGTTGCCGCTTTATTATTCCTTATCCCCTCCAAACAACAGGCCAAATCGCCATCTCTTCGGAATAAGTATTTTGTCAGCATCATTATTCCGCCGAGTAGCCCCATTTTATTAATTTTTTTCAAAGAAAATTGTCTACCTTTGACAAGTTACAGGGTATACACGGCTATATTCTATCATTTCTTGTCCGTGTGTTTGACCCACGTAACAGTTTATTTTATTTTGAAATTATTTTATTAATACATTCCCTTAGGCTTCCGGTGCTTCGAGCGATGAAATAGATTGACCTCCTGATACTATACGCTAAGGGCGTTTATTTTCATTTTTTTCGCGAAGATTGCCCTGCTGCATAGTCGAGCTGTTCGTGTGTGAGGCTTTCTCTATCTAGAGAAATGTTGTACACTATTTACTTGGTTAAGGGCAGAGCTATAGTATACATGGGTCGGTATGAACGCAAGCATACACACCAAATATAGTTTTGTCGTTATTTCTGTTGACTTGTTAGTGAAACACCCTAATGACTCTGTTGCTCTAGCAGTGCTGCCGTAGACAGATAAAGATAGGAGGAGAAGTTACTCAGCCCCTACTCACGGGACGGTGCTGGTGTGAGGACCTTCCTCACCTAGCTGAATGCTGCCAGCCTCAGACGTCTTGGCATGTGGAATGCGCCTCTCTTACACTTTTAAGATGCGCATTGTAACGGAGTTCAAGACACAAGTCACAGAGGGATGAACTGCTCATTGGCACTCATGAGCAATGTGTCAATAAGCGTAGGTGAAGACGTAAAATTCGTAATGTAATTACAATCACGAGTAATAGGGTGATCTTAGTGAATGAATGAATGAATGAATGAATGAATGAATGAA
The DNA here is from genome assembly GCF_013339745.2 of Dermacentor silvarum. Lineage (NCBI taxonomy): Eukaryota > Metazoa > Arthropoda > Arachnida > Ixodida > Ixodidae > Dermacentor > Dermacentor silvarum. The sequence goes on from NC_051156.1 coordinate 220,453,793, forward strand.
TGAATGAATGAATGAATGAATGAATGAATGAATGAATGAATGAATGCAGCGTAAAATAGCAATGAGAATTGACGTGTCCATGATGAGGTTACAAGCGTCATGGTGCACACAACTGGTATATATTTAAACTGGGAGTCCAAAGCTTGAGTAAAGAGGCGTTGACGGTTAATCGGAAGTCATACTTGTGTAATGAATGGTACACGATTGATCGTCGGCCCGCGAAGCCGCACTTAATGAACTTGAAACGTCCCGCTGTCCTGGTTTAACCCGGTCTTGGCGGTCAGTAGAGGAAGTCCGCAACGATCAAGGTTCACGCAAACTCGCGGCCTTTAGCAGTCCCAAGCATATAATAAGAAAATAAGAAAAAGATAATATCCCACCGGAGAATGTCAGAAATTTCAAGGGCACTCTCAATGGCAGGCGAACAAAGCCGGAAATGAACTTTTTCACGCCCGCCGCTACAGTGCGATAAAATACAACAGAGAAAAAAACGAAACAAAATAGTGAAGGCAAGACACCGTATAGGCGGGAAAAGAGAAAGCCGAGCCGGACGCCGGTCGCACGGAGCCTCGCCGCCGACCGATCTTTGGAGCGCACCAGAACGAAAACGGCGTTCGCCCTTTCTTCGGCGACGTCCATTAGGTCCTGCGGAATGCGTGAAAGCGTCGATTTTCGCGCTGCTGGCGTCGCCGATCTATATAGCGGAGGCGAGGGGACGCTGCGGTTTCCCCTCCAAAGAGCGGGGGCGATTCGCCTTCACACCTCCGAAGAAGCAGAGACGGCGGGTAAAGCACGACCGTCGACGACGTCCGCCCGGCGGGCTTCCACTACGTCCTCGACGCCATCCCTCGTGTCGTGCCCGCGCATATCCGCTGTTTCACCGTTTGTCCGCGGAGGCACACGCTTTTGAGGCTGCCCACGAACTGTCCTCGCACCACGGCCTTTGCGAGAGCCTGCCGCGCTTGTTCTCCTTTTCTCTATATAGCACTTCGAGGCTATTTTCTTTCTTTCCCGTAGGAGCCGTCTTCGAAATGGGGGGATGTTCTTATGCGCCGCTTCTGTTGCAGCCTTGTGAAGTCGCGTGTTCGTGACGAGCCGATCAAAAGCGTTACCCATCCCCTCCCCCTTCTTCGGCCTACGCTGATTACCTTTCGCCCCCCAGTGAAACGATGCAGGCTTCGTTGCCTCCTCTCCCGTATGCCATACGCCCGCTGTATACGCGTGCGAACATTGGCATGCGCTAATGCGGTTCGCTTTCTTTTCTTTGACTCGCACCGCGGCATTCTTTTCTGCCGCGTGCGCAATTCGGCGAGTAGTACACTACAAACGCGGACGGCGGGCCGACGAGGAATTCCATTCATCGGCGATGTTGTGTACGGCGAATTCGTAGCCGTCTTCGTTTTTTTTTTCTTTTTAATTCCTGTCGGTGTGCCTTTCACGCCTCCTCCTCGGTCCGCGCGCTATAGGCCGTGCGCGATGGGCTTTTTCACACGCGCGCCGAGAGGTTGGATCACGAAGTCGAACATTTCTGGTTGCGCGCAAAAGGGACGAAACGGCGGGATGCAGAAAACGTGCGCTCAGACGCGTGCTTTTGTTCGGCCTTCGAGGAAACCTGATGCACCGATATTCCTCGCCGGGACGATACCGTTGCTGCGTCCGCTGATGGTGCGCGACGCGTTCCTTTTCTCTCTGTCCTATATTGTTGTTGTTCGTCTTCATTTTCTCCGTGGATGCCACGGCAACAACCAAATTGTAGTCAGTCAGCTTTGTGAATTGCATGGGCCTGTCATTCCTGACTGCGGGGCCAAAGGCAACGTACCTAATAAGTCACGAACGACGGCGTTCCAGACGATACAGCACAAAGGTCCTGGGCTACGTGTCTCTTAATTTTCTAATACAATATATATTCTCTCGCTCTCTCTTTCTTTATCGCTCTCTTTGTACCGGAGACGAACTAATTCAGTTCCGGGTAGCCATCGTGCAATGTCTTTTACATCTAAGCTAGTTTCCTAACGCACCTTACCGGCGGTATTTCTCAGTGTCTAGTTTGACAACTCTTAAGATTGACTGATGTAGAGCATCCCGCATTTCTAGCTATACCGCGCGAGAACACTATAATATGGTCGTACGTCGTCCTGAAGGGAACATTGCGTTAGACGACTTTTGCACCGGAGAGTGCTTAGTGCACTTGAGAGTACTTCTGCCGGTCTCGCTGATTATCGCCGCTTAAAGACGCTAAAATAACGCGTGATGGACGCTCGCGCGATATGTAGATAAAAATGCGGGACGCTGTACTTTAAGGATCCACTGATATGAAAGCACCGGCATGCTATCGCAATACGTTAACTATGCGTTTCGCCGCAAACCTAACCCGCGATACCAACCAAGTAGCCTTTGCAAGAACTACTCTTTATCCGTCGCTCTCTCTCTCTCTATCTCTCTCACTAATTTTTTTTCTGCCTGTATTCCTTTCTTTCCGCCCTATATCCTCCAAGCCGTTTGCCGGTTTCAAACCAAGTGACCTCCATATCTTTCCGCTGCAATAGTAGCGGCAGGCGCTAAATAAAACCATGGATTTCCTTCTATGCAATTTAGAGGGTGAATACAGAAAGAGACGCGGGAATATTTCCCACCAGCATGCGCAAGCATACGCCCACACACTAGCATGCCCGAGATCACGGAGAAGTGTGCGCTAGCGCCATCATAGCCATGGGCGTTATGAATTCGGCCCCACGCGCGCCCGTGGTGCTCGCGAACACCCGAAGCATTCGCGAATCTCGGTCGTTTCTCTTGCTTCCGTTTAAGTTTTATCTGCTTCTTATGTTCCATGCAGCGTGCCGCTGGCGATAAATTTCGTTGCCCTTGTCGGGTGGGGCTTGCGTTTGGCTGCGCGGAGTTGGGCTGAATCGCGCGGAGTTCCTCATCGCATAACATCCGAACGGCGTGTCTGTAGGCTGTAGCGTTACTTGCCAAGTGTGCCCGAAACTGCATTTGTTGTTTGTGGAAATCTGTCAACTTTCATCTTTAGTTCGCATCTCTTGATACATAGGGTGGAATTATATATATAGCTCTACCATTATATAGTGAAACGTGTGGTGAAGGCAGCCTAAACATATGTTGTGCATATTCCAGATCGAGTACACATTTCCAGTATAGTGCACTATTCGACTGCAAATACATCATAAATGGCTCCTGCAAGTCACTGCAATATAGCTGTCGTAGCACATAGCAATTTCGGTATGGCTTCCCAAGAGGCCGCCGTCGGTGGCCTACCAGACCATTGCGGCTTCGTCGGTGCTCCTTCAACTCTGTTATTCAACATCAAGGACGCCGGCTGACCTTCTCCGAGGAACCCCTTCGTGCTGAGACGAAGGCATCGTCGACGCCGGCCGCTTGTCAGTTGTCTCAATCTTTAAATGCGAAGCATTCTTTGCTTCAGTCTACTTTGCGGTACGTAGGTATAGGTTCACGTCTCGCACCACTATAATAACGAGAAATAATGTGTGACCACCAGCGCAATTGAACCTTTGCCGTCAAACACAGAATTCCGGTGCTTTAACGTCTAGGCCACGACTTTTTTATGGTATTTACTTCAAGCACGCATGATTCTTACGTGAAACGAACAGATAAACGAGCTAAGAAGTCTCGTCTAGTGGCACGGCGACGAATACACACAGATCACCACAGTGTTCCTCTTCATTCTTGAAACGTGCTGCTCAGGTTGCGGTCAATCTTCACAAGAAACACTAAGAGAGAGAAACGAAGAGGGAAGAGGACGTGCCCGGTTGGCTACCCTACACTTGGGGAGGGGGAAAGGGAAGCACTAGATACGAAGGAGAGAGAAGTAAAATAATAAAGAGTCAGTCATTCGCAGAGTCAGTTACAGACGACTGTCCGCTGTCACAAGCGTTCGTACAGTCCAGTAGCCTTCAAGAAGTGCAGAAGGGCTTTTGTGGCCTTTCGCATGCAAGAATGCATAGGTCATGGTCCCAGGATCTTTTCTTCCGAGAGCGCTCTATTATCTAACAGGTTGAGTCTAGGTTGTAGAGCACTTCGATTAGCTTCATAGGATGGGCAGTGACACGGAAGGTGCTCTAGAGCCTCATCGCACCCGCATAAATTGCGCGCCGCACTATTGGCCGTTCCTATTAGGAATCAATAGGCATTTGTAAATGCGACGCCCGACCACATGCGACACAATAAAGTTGTTTCGCGACGGGAGAGTCCAGGTGGCAGGCGAAGTCGCAAGTTAGGGTCTACTGAGTGCGAGCGTGAGTTTGTGAAACGCGGTGAATTCCATCGTAGAAATGTGATTTGGCGAGAAAGTGATTGAAGTTGCCGCGCAGCATCCGTTCTTGCGAGTGGTATAGGCACAAGCTGTTGTTTTTGATGAGCCGAGCGCGCAGCTTCATCTGCGCTGTCGTTGCCGTGTCCTCTGCAATGGACCTTGAGAGTATAATAAATAAATAGATTAATTAATTAATTAATTAATTAATTAATTTCAAAGTGGCTCGGTAACCATCGAAATACGTCGTGTCCTTTCTCGAGCGTGCCTTATTTCGTACACCAGCTGTTCGTGTAAACCATGACGTAGGGCAAACAAAATGGTGGTATAAGGATAAGCACCTTACCAATACAGAATACTAATCTATACGAAATTCGATTTGTTCGTTATAATTTCGGCATTTGTGGGCATTCGGAATTATAGGTTCGGCATTTCGATCTGACATGCGTTTATTCCACAGGCTATGTATTCCAATGAGTAGAAACATGTCACAGGCATGCTTCTCTCGTTCCAAAGACAGCCAGCTCTTTGAAACGCTCGGCGCATGCGCCCTGTGTCACTTCCTCGTCTTCTTTCCTATGTGGCACCTCACGCGCTGAGGCGCCGTGTTAGGCTGCACTATCTTCGAGACCGGTCCACTTTCTTCAGTACTTTCCTCGTAACACGCTATATAGAAATTGTGCGACGTTGTACCGACTTCATGATCACCCAAGTTAATTATGCTTTAACATTTCTTCGCCGGAGTACATGTAATCCTCGTTTTACATACACCACATGACATACCCGTAGATACGATTTCATAACAGGTATATTGTCGCTGATGACCTCACGATCTGTGTTTCTCTCGTTTACACTCATCCACTACCTATGTGGAAACCAACAATTATAACCATGCAAGCTCGCGTCGAAAGGCCGGTGTAGACATCATGCCGTTGCCGCCATACGATCGTATTCAACGTGGTCGTCGTCGTGCTGCAGCCGTCACAGGAACGTATACGCTCAGGAGCCACAGGCACAACTACTCAATTTTTAACGTTGGTCCACCCGGTATCGCTTTGCGATTTCCCAAACAATGCTATGGATAGCCAGGGACTTGCAAAATGCTTCGCAAAAAGTTCGTTCCTATAGTGCGTGTAGTGCGTTCCTATAGTGCGTAGTGCGTAGTGCACATACCCAACTAGCTCCACAGGACCATATCAACCCAATCTTCCTTTCTCGTCTTGAGTGCTCCTTACTGCTTCAGAGTGTATAAACGTCCCAGTTGCTCGACGATTATAACATGTGCAAACATCAAGGACATTTTCATGAAAACGCTGTTAGAACTGCACCGGCAGATGACAGGAGCGTAAAGACCGAGTGGCGCCGAGACCACCGTGTTAGTGGTCAGCGGCCACGTCAGAGTACGATGCTGTCGCCAACTGCGCCCCGAACTTCCAGCGGCACGCTCCGAAGAGGAGAAGCTGCGCACTCCGTTACACATACCGATTAATTTCCCGCGTTCTGCGCGAACTTAAAGCCAAGCGGGAAGCGAGGTCATTGGCCCGCCGTTTAAACTCGAGCGGGCTACTTACTCCAGTCTCGGGCGGGGGGGAGGAGAAAGCCGAAAATTAATCGAAAGCCCTCGTGTTGCGATGCCCCTTCAACTCTCTGGCTCTGGGGCGGGTGGTGTCGCACGCCGCGCTTTCGCTCTGCGCGCTCGCCACTTTTGAGCGGCGATCGAGCGAACAAGATGGGCCGTAAATCACGCCGCGCGCCCCGAGACAGACTCCCGTGCCCGGTCATCCAGAGTCATCGCGCGCGGGACTCTTCTTCCGCGTCCTCCCGAAGTGAAGCCGTCCGCGCTGCCCGCCTGCCTGGCCGGCTGATGTCCGATGCCTTTTGCCGCGCGGCGCTGCTCTGCGCTGCAGTAGAGTTCGCCGGCGCCATTTGTCGCTCGCGCACGAGCGGGCACGCGACGACGAGTGCGGCGCGCGGACTCGGGCCTTCGGTGCGGCCGGCTCTTCACTCTCACGCTCAACTCTCTGTGAAGCAGCGGCCGTTTTAGACGTGCGCGCGCGGCGGCGGCTGGCGCTGACCGGCGCGTTGAGGAGGGGTGTCTCCATCTCGCGCCCGGCGCTGCGTGGGAGGCTTCGATTCATAAATCAGGGCCCGCGATGACCGCCTGTCGCGGAGAAGCGCCCTCGCCGGACGACGCTGTGGACGGCGACGATTTCTGGGCCTGCTTCGCGCGCCTCTCGACGTGGCGCGGAACCGCGATAATTCTGTAATTGGATTTTGCCTCCCAGTGGAGAGAGGGAAAGAACCGATTCGTCGTTCACTCGCGCGTCAAACAACGCGACTGACCAGCCGGGGCGGCCGGCCTGCCTCCCGTGCGATCATTTTCGTCCTTTCTCGTTCGCATTTAACTGCAAATATATCCTCGTACCCGCTTTCTTTCGCAATTAGAAATCGGTTAGTGCCGAATAGCCGGGTGGCTGTTAGCGGAAGAGTCCGCGGATGATCGTACGTATTCCTCCTTTCCTTTCTTTCTTTTTTCTTCTTCCTTTTTTCAGCTGTTCTTTTCTTTTTGTGTCGAAGGAGAGCATACAGAACTTGCAACTCGGCATTGCCCAAGTTCGGCGCCGGAACGGCCTACGCAACAGCAGAAATAAGCTAAAGCTGGCACTTGTTAACGGAAGTTAAATCCAGCACTCAGTCGCATTTCGTTTATACATCTCTTGGCGGATATATGCAAAAGCCAACGTTTAGTAACGAGGTTTCGATTTAGTGACGCTGCCTCTGGTCACATTGTGCGTCGCTATCATAAAAGCTGCTGAAACGCGAGTGAACCACGAATTAAACTGTGGCGCTTGCCAGCGAAGTAAGTACAATCCATGCACGCTCCGTTGATGCCGCGCCAATAGCGCGTCGTGTTGGCGTCAATTAAACGTGCGCTGGCTAGGCAGAACCGAGATCCGGGAGTAAGACCACACGTGGCCCGGAAGTGGCAAAAGAAGAAGAAGAAGAAAGAAAGAAAGAAAGAAAGAAAGAAAAAAGAGCCAGAAATCTTCAGTCCGACTTTCGCGTTCCCCCCAGGTTCGGCCGAGGACACTGTAATAAGCGTGGCGCACGCGATAGTATACTCACCGTGTTTTAGGTTTAATGACACTATGATAAGCGACGCTGAATATGCGTGGCTGTATCTCCCAGTGTCCCGTGGCTGATTACCTCTGTTCCCATCGGCTTTTGTTTTCCGACGTCCAGGGGCCTTTGTTCGCGCGCTCTCATTGCGATTCGGGGGCATGCATGCAGCCCCGACGCGGGCCCCAATGTTGCGTGCAGTGACTAGCAGCGACACCCGTGGCGGGGACAGGAGTACACTTACTCGTATCACGTGACCGAATGTGTAGCGACGGCGCCAGGCTTCCTTTCTTGGGGATGCAGGGCAGCAGCCTTCCAGAGGGACAGTTTTCAAGCCGGTATTCAGTTGTCAGAAAGCTTCAAGGAGACATAATGAAACAAAGTACAGTTAAATCTTTATTTAATGAAATGTACAGGACCTGAGAATTATTTCGCTTAATAGAGGACTTCGTTAAGTTGCAATCACCTAAGGGACCCATGCGAATGACATTATATGTCTTAAAAAAAAAGAATCAGTGAGTGGTGATTTAACGGTAAATGTGAGAGAAATGCTTAAGCATTATTACGGCACACCTCGTTGAGGGCGCGGATCCATGATTTAAATGGCGTTCACAACATTGCGAAGTGTTGTTCTGGAGCTCACTCAAAACACGTCCACATACACACACATATATATATATATATATATATATATATATATATATATATATATATATATACTATGCTCCACAGACTGACACGTTTTCCCACTTTTACACTCCTAATGCTAACGCATTAAAAACGAAAAAAAAAAGACTGTGTACGCAAATATCACACACAGCGATCCCGCTAAGTGCGTCTTATGTTCCTTCATGGAGACGGAAAGCGTTCTTAAAAGTTGAATGGCGTGCGTTACCTAAATTGAAACCTGGCATACCACTGGTTCCCTCATATTTTGTTCGAGTCTTCCGTTGAGTTCACTTCCTTGCATCGCGAATTTCAAGTCATCTGGCTCTATGAATATGTGCTGGGCAATAAAAATGAATTAATCGATAATGTCGAGAAATCGGGTTTCGTTAAATCGAGGTTCGACTGAACAACGAGGAGCAGGACCACGGTTACTTTCAGCATTCGATTGCAAGTAGCGAGGTGATTAGAGGGTACATATAATCAGCGCAACAAATTGTTCATTGTATTTTGATGTTTTAACGGGAAGACGGTATATTTAGTAAACACTTCCATTCCTACCGTAAACTTACATGAGGCGCCCGAACAGTGGTTTTCGAGTAGCTCGATGTGATTGGTTGCATTTGCAAGTCACCGTTTCTGTGGCTTTAAAAAGATGCTCATGTGCTATATATCTTTTCTTTTCTTTTTTGAAGCTATAGACATTATTTTTCGCATATCTAAAACTGAACAAATACTACCCATGGATTGCACAGTCATTCATTGGCGATAGAGCGGTCAGCACCAATTTTAGGACAGATGCCCATCATCTCTCTCCCATCTCGAGATTAGTGCTTGACAACATATGAGCCGCAGCTTCAGTTGTCCCCACGATTGTGCCTTCAGTGCGAGAACTGCAAGGTGAACACCGTGGTCACCTTGTTTAACTGTTAATGATGTAGAGAGCTCGCAGAAGCACTTACACATGCTTACGAGAATAACCGTTGGCTTTATATTCACTGTGTCTCGAGAATTTGTTTACTTTCAATGAATATATATACATATATATATATATATATATATATATATATATATATATATATATATACATATATAGATATACATGAACAAGCTAGTAAAATGCAGTCTTACAGTTCATTTCGATTTTTTTTTCATTTGTAGCTTCGCGCAGCTAAGAGAAATAAAAGAAAGAGGTCACGGGTCTGTTGTCCAACTGGGACGGATGCATTCCGATGCTAAATGCAAAAAAAAAAAAAAAAAAAAAAAACACAGAGAAAAAAAAAAAACACCGAGAAAAAAAAAAAAGCGCCTTGTGCCGAGTTTCCAATGCATGATAAGGAAACCCCATGCGGTCAAATAAATTGTGGTGCGTCACAGCTCGCACCTACATGACTTCACTCTCGCGATTTGGTTACGTTATCTATTCCGAATTTTCCGGCTCGGAAAACCGCCGAAGGGAGTGCTTGTAAGCACAGTGTCGCGCAGACCTATAAAAAAGCTATTTTCATAGAATACAACAAAGGTGCACATAGTGAGGCGTTATTTCTGTCTCCTGATCGCCTGCAATGAATATAGTATTGATTGATTCATGGCGTTCAATGTGATCTAAAGTAACTACTAATGCCAACGAGATCAAATTTATCGAAAATAGGGGTGGAGGGACCAGGATAAGTTTTGACCGCCGAGGATCCCGTGACCTTGTACCTAAATCTAAGTACACACGAGTGATTTTGCATTGCGGCCCTTGGAAATGCGGCCGGCGCTGACCGGGATTAGAACCCGCGCCCTTGTGCTCTTCAGCAGGATGCCATATGTCCGACCCAGCCACCGCGACGAGTGAATGTAGCGCTGTTTTGCTGGGTTACTCTTATAATTTCACTGACTGTCTTGATTCGGTGGACGTGCGACGTCATCAAAACCGCAGATGAATGTGGTTTTGAGTTGGTAAGCTTACTGCGTGTTCGAACCGCCCGATGTGCATTCGTGCATCGAGCAATTCACACGAAATCAGAACGTAAGAATGGAGATCACACAGGGAGTCCACAAATATCGAGCCCCGCAAGTAAGTCCTGCTAGCGTTGTACAGCCGCGCGTTTGCCGCTGTCGTGCCGAGTGTCCTCGCGGAAAGCAGGCTCTCGCGTGCGATGTATGGAACTGCCGCCACGCAATCCTGCGGCCGCCTCAGTGTCGGTGACTCCGAGCTGCTCGGATCGCCCTCTCCACGTGCATGCAGGCAGGCATGGTCTAACGCCGCTGGTGTTCTGGATTAATGCCGTCCATTGTTACACGCTCGCCCCTTCATCTAGCAGACATCTTGCGTATACGCGAGAGTCCGTTCGTCACGCTCGACAGAGCGCGGTTCCCTCCCCGGCCCGTCGCTGGTGCACGCGCCTCCTCGCCTACCCGGCAGACATCGAGCCATCCTTGACCCTTCGAATGCAGGGAGGAAGGAAGAAGAAGAGCAACGAACAAACGGCGAGAAACGACGGCGATACGGAGGCACAGCGGGAGAGGAAATTACGCGCGCCCTGTCCAACGTTGTTTTAATGAATCTCCTCTCTCCGTGGGCTTGGCTGCGCCTGTGAAATGTAACCTGTTCGCGGTGTCATCTACGCTTCACCAACTGAACGCCAGATGGCGCAACGTGCGCGCGCGCTGACTAAGGCCTGTTTACCGCTGCGCCACAAGACATTATAGTTCACTGGCTTCTTTCGTTCTTCCTTATCGGGTCAAATATATAGGAAAGGTTAGTTTTATGCGAGGCGGAAAAACGAAATAAACGTATTAAGGACTGGACAACTTTTGAATCGGCGTTTAAGTTCCTGTTTTCGCTCTCTAAAGACAACTCTGATCGCACAATCAAGATTTACAATGTTCCTTCTTTTTTTTTTTCCCCTCAGGATTGTTTGCTTCCTCCTTACAGCTAATTGGAAATAAACTGTAGGATTTAACACCCAAAGCTGCTCAGTAGATTACGGGGGCCACAGTATTGGACGGCTCCGAGTTAATTTTGAGCACTTGGGGTTCTTCATAGGGCCGGAGGGGGGGGGGGGGGGTTACACAGCATGGTACACGGGCGTTCCTGCAATCCGCGCCCACGGAAATGCGGCCGCTGAAGGCCACTACAGTCGAACACAAGACGACGTCCATGGCTCAGCAACACGATGCCAGGGACTTTAAGCTATCCCGGCGGGTCTCACCAAAGTTGACAGAATAACAAGAAATTCGGCATTTGACATTTTGACATTTAATGGCATTTTTTTTTTCAATACAACAAGAACCATGCCTGCCCGCCGATTTCTTTCGCTGATTACTCGGAGAGAACATGAAAATAATAATAATTACTATATAATAATAATAATATAATAATAATAATAATAAAATACTAATAAGTAATAAAATAGAATATATAATATAAAATACTGCTTATTTCCATCTTGAAACGAAAACAAAGCCAGAGGAGCTACAGAAAAAGTTGTCTTCAGCATTATCTAGGCAGCAGCGCAAACAATGTTCATACAGTACATCAAAGTAGCAAATTATACATGCTAAATGAACGGCACAAACCATAGGCTGAAAAATGTTAAATATATGTTTTCTCGTACGTTTCCCTGAACTCCCGGTAACTATATTTAAACAAGTTGAAATTCGCACGCTGACAAGCGCTGAATTGAATAAGCATTGAATAATAAAATTACGACCATAGACCGATTTGACGCACATGCGCGTAGAAGAGGAAGATGAAACAAATGGAACACATCATTATATAGTTATTCAAAAACATGAATCGTTATTCCTTATGCAAAATTGTACGCTTTCAAAGGATTCATTCCAGTGGGTAGCCTATGTTATAACTAGTCGTGGGCGAATATCCGAAGTTTCGAATGTAAATTGAATATTCATCATCATCATCATCCTATTTTTATGTCCACTGCAGGACGAAGGATTCTCCCTGCGATCTCCAATTACTCCTGTCTTGCGCTAGCTGATTCCAACGAGCGCCTGCAAACTTCCTAATTTTATCACCCCATCTAGTTTTCTGCCGTCCTCGACTGCATACGGAGTACGTTTATCTAGTTCAATTACTCACAGGGCGCCCTGATCATGATAAGGAAATTTACAGAAGAATAAAATTGGGCTGGAGTGCATACGGCAGGCATTGCCAAATCCTGACTGGAAGCTTACCACTGTCGTTGAAGAGAAATGTGTACAAGCATTGCATCCTACTGGTGCTAATATATGGGGCAAAAACTTAGAGGTTAACAAAGAAGCTCGAGAACAAGTTAAGGACCGCGCAAACAGCGATGGAACGATAAATGTTAGGGCTAACGTTAAGAGCACAGGAAGAGAGCTGTGTGAATCAGAGAGCAGATGGGCACAGCGAATATTCTAGTTGACATTTAGAAAAGAAATGGAGCTGGGCAGGGCATGTAATGCGTAGGATGGATAACCGGTGGACCATTAGAGTTACACAATGGCTCCCAAGAGAAGGGAAGAGCAGTCGAAGATGGCAGAAATCGAATATCACACACCAGTTATTCGTATTCGTACTCCAAGAAAAACTATTCCGTATTTTCGAATATGTGAAAATTGCCAAATATATTCCAGCAAATTCCAGCAACCGACTATTCAAGTATATTTATTCTTCTCTGTCTGATAAACGAAGTATCGCAATTTATCAGAATTGATACAACGACATAATTTTCGAAGCAGTGCAGAAACAAAATTAGTAATGAAATGCTTGTTTTAGGCCCTTTGTGACGAAGCCTACATGGCAACCTGTGTTTTTTTTTTTTTTTTTGTGTGTGTGTGTGTGTGTGTGTGTTCTGTAACTTAGTGTTTTTTGGGGCGTCTAGTGATGTAACAGTTTAATCTTTTGCGCTACAACCAGTGATAGTTTCCTTGCAATGGGCCCGTTTACTTGTGTCTACAGCAAATAAGTCCTTCCGCAGCTTTTTTTTTTTTTTTCACAACTTCTGATAATTTTTTCAGCAACCATTTACTTGGCGTTTACAGAAAGCTAGTCACAAAGCAACCATTCATTTCTGGAGAGCTTGTTTGCATCCTATCTATAAAGGTGGTTACGTTTTTCGTGCAGTTCTTTGAATAACCAGTTAGTGATCTCTTGTTTAAAATTTATACCTGATATAGTTACCTGTCTTTTTTGCACTAGTTAGTGCAGGTGTTGTACTTAACTATACCGGAATAAATATTCCTGCTTAAATACATGCCTCTGCGCTTGGCTATTTGATATTCGATTCCGTATTCGGCGCTTACTATTCGTATTTGATTCGTATTCGAAAAAAAAATGGTATTCACCCCCCTATTCTTATGACACATCACACAATACACGTATAGGACGTTGTACAAGTCGCACTATTTGGTAGGGTAATAATGTTTTAACAATCGTGCAGATATGAAGAACCAGAGAGATAAACATACAAGCTATAATTGCCCTGTAAACATTTCACTCAACGTTCTCAAACAGCCACTTATACACCAGTCTCCCAGCTCTGCGCATGAGCGCGTGTCGCTTTGTTAGTAAATCTGCGTTTCTGTGTTTTCATGCCTGCAATGCACTTACACTTCGGATAAGGAGTTGCTACACCACGCTTCGTAAGCTAGCTAGAAGATACGTATTGTAAACACAACGATGGCGCACCCGCCTTTTTCTGTACATGACTTGCTTAACCACCTTGAGATAGAGATATATAAAAAAAAATAGGAAAGGTGGGAAGGTAACTAGAGAGAAGTGTGCCTTGCTGTCCTGCATGGGGGAAAAGGAAAAGGTGAATTAAAGAAAACGGAAGACAGAAAGATGAGCAGCGAGCTGGGAATCGGTGCACAATACTCTGAGGCCAACATCAAGTTGGCTGGGCTGCACTGGGGAAGGGTAAATGAGACATAAGATAAAGATAAAAAGCACCCGCAGAGAGAGGGATAGAGATAAACATACATGCACACGCACACACATTAAAGCAGGGCAACTAGGGGCCTATTTGAACGACTTTGACGCTCCTGCTTTATCATCTAGCTTACTATTGTGCTTAGGCACTCGAGAATTTCTCCTTCGAGTGCTACGACATGCCAAGTTTCAAAAATGGCGAGCGTAGTTATTTCCCACAGTAAATGCACAAGTTACCGTCTCTTCTTACAGGCAATGTGCGACGAAGTAAGTTAATGAATGCACCACGAGCCTCGAGAATTTGCTCCCTGCAGTGCCAAAAGCACAATGCTGGGCACGCCTTCCATCTTTTCCGGGCTCGTCTGCAGACACTACTGTTATCAATATCTATCTTCCCACCGTTGCCGGCAAGAAAATGAACCAGAACGGAGGAGTTTCGTATGAATGGGAGCCTCCCAATGGGCTTTCCACCTCCAAGAACGAGAGTAGCTTCGACTCCTGGTCGATATCCCGCTGTGAGTCAGTCAATAATAATCCCCGGGCAAACCGCGCGTGCGACGCTGCTCGTTGATCCGACCTTGGGAAGCGATAGTGTTGGGTGTCTTTCCCGCAATACTCTCGCGCACTGCGCGTAAGCCGCGCGCACGACGTGACCTGCAGCTTCGAGCCGCGACCGGTGCTACATCTGCTGGTAAACTCGCGTCGTCGCAGAATTGCCGATTTCAGCCAGCCATTGCTTTTGCAACAAGTGTCCGGGTTCGCTGCATCGTTATTACTACTTTAATTTTCGTAATAATGGCACAAGAGCGGCTCCAAAGCCCCAAAGATGGGGGCGTATTGACACAAGCTGCTGCCTTCAAGTTACACGCGCCGGTTGCTACGCCTTGCCACTTGTTCACGGCGTTCGCGCGAAACAGAGGAACAGTGATGCGGAGAACAGATCTGCTCGCATGGAACGTGTTCTCGCAGCACTTGATTGTAGTGTGCGATCAGCGTGGAACACGAGGAAAAGATGAAGCGTTTAATTCGGAAGAAGACGGTGTGCTCTGTACGTGCAAGGAAGACTCGTACTTGCAAAGATGAAGTGTGTAATTCGGAAGAAGATGGTGTACTCTGTACGTGCAAGGAAGACTCGTACTTATCTGTTTGTTTGTCAGCCACAAATTCGACCAACATAAACTAATTAAGGTACAGTCTTTGAATTGTGCGTTACGATATAAACACATTGGCGTTCTTTACACTTGAATGCCAGGCCATGTTCTTACAATTATGCAAGCAGCTGCAGAAATCATATGTTGTCATTCTCCTAAAGCTTTTGAGCAGATGCTTACGCTCGCTGTCTACCGTTGAGAGCAAATTTGCTGACGTCCAGGGAGCTCTCGTTGGAAATATCTACAGGCATTGTAGAGGCTGCCTGCCCAGTCACGCCAAGATCGGGTGGAACGTGCGCCCAAATGATTGCTCGCAGTGTGTCAAGAACATGGACAAGAGAGCACACTAACATACAGGACTGGCGCCATTTTTATGTTTCTGTGCCATTGACGTGTCTCTGCGCGTTCCTTTTCCGAAGCCCGTCCTAATTGAGCACGGTCCAGCTTGCTAAAATCAAATTGTTAAAGGGCCAACAGTGTCTGAACAAAGTTCTGAACTTAGCATGTTTAACAGAGCGACGTTTCTCACTCGATTCACTCTTATATGCAGTACACACGCCGCATTTAAAGCGTTGTTTGGATCTGCGTTTTATTCAGTGAACAAAGTATACCTGCTGACCTCAGTACAGAAGTTGCGGTGTAGAGAGGGAAAAATATTTATCTCGGAATGCATACGTTGAGTCCATGACAATAACGCGAGTGATGCAAAAACGTTTGGCGCTGCTAGAATTACCAGGGACAAAATTGAGAGGAGCAATGACGTGTAAGAGAAAGTAGTGTCCACGAACTGATAACGTGCCTCACAGGGCATCGTTAAGTGACTTGAATGCTTGGAAATTGTACAGTAACACTGCAGTAGTTTGTGCCTGTTGACACACGCTGATAAGACCTGCAAAGATACGCCCACCATTTATAGATTGCTTAAGGTTTTCATTGAGAGTTTATTGGGATCATTTCGGAAGCGTTGTCAACAACCATGTCAATGGCTTCTTTGCAAAGGATAAGTTGTCGAATGAGTACGAAATTCGCTCGTGCCCATTTATGCAGATACCCGCCTCGGCGCTTGCATTTGCCATCTAGTGGCTAGACAGGTTGTACAGCTGGCTCACAATATCTTATGTATCGTAGGGCAATGACCTTAACTTCCTCGTCCGACGGCGTTGCTGTAACTGTCTAGTTCCAGACGCTTCGTACCGTCCGAAACTAGATAGTGGAGCGATTGGTATAATGAATAAGAGCATCACGACGTCACACCAGTGAAGGGTATTTCCTTTTGCGGCGCTTCTCTGCTGCCTGAGCGAATCAAGAGGACCATCCGTAGCGATAGGTTTCTTTCCTCGACTCCAGTACGTAACGTTCTCTGCCTATAACTCGCCGCTCCACACGGGGTATTCCTGCTTGAAGCTTGCGGAATCTAAAGCAAAATAATGAACGGCCACTCCCGTATGCAATGGTTGGCAGAAGCGTATACACGCCAAGCCGTTCAATGAAAATACGCGAAGTATATAGCTAGGCAGACTCGAAAAAGCGAGCTTCTCTCGCCGTTCCGAACCTTTCCGCTGTTCGCTCGGCGGGGTGCCCGCTTCAGAACGGAGAGAGTGACCCGCAGGAACGCCGCAGAAAATATGCCTTCGAAAGCCAAGACGGGCAGATCATTTCAACCGGTTTTTCGGGTATCGCGTTCCTCTCATAAACGAATGCCTCGCGCGCATATATGAAAACAACCACGCGCCACGGAGATGGAAGGAGGTGGGGTTGGCTCGGTATGCCCTGAATGGGAAGAAGGCTTCAGCAGCCTGCTCGGGCTGTCAAACTGCCGTGGCGCTCGCATGAATTTCACAATCCCGCGCCGCCGCGGCCAGAGACGGATCCGAGAGCGCGCGTCTTAATCGCAAACGGAGCGGCCCGCGGGGCTCCCGATCATCGCGCTCGCTCGCCGTGGCGGCTGCTGCCTCGCCCCGAAAAAGAACGAGCGCTGTGCTAGCTGCGGCTGCTGGGCCGATCCATTCCCGAACATGTCCGACGCCGGCCAAGCAGCGGCAGCAGAGGCCCATCGACGGCACACCGCACGCGATGCGCAATTACCGGTCGGGAACACTCCCGCGCGCGCCCCGGCACTCGTCGCGGCGCGCGCGCACGCGTCGTTCCGATTTTGAGCCGCCGTGTTTGGCCGGAATCGTCTTGACCCGCGGTCGCCGCGGAGAAAGGGCGGCCACGCTCGTGCGTGTACGCGATGGCTCGATTCGAGGAGGAGACCGATATCAACGCACGGAGTGCGTGGGGAGCCTATGTGGTGGGAGGTGGCGAGATGTGTACTGTATGAATGTACGAGCGTGGCTTGCAGGTGTATTCACCGCAAGCATGCAGCCTGAAAGTAAATGGTACGGCGCCACTCGAGGGAAAGCTTTAAGTGCCACCAGCTGTAACTGGCCCCATGACGGCATGGCTGCTATGATGATGCAGCGACGACTATTGCACGACGTCGGCATGACAACAGCGACAACAAGAACACCGCGGTAGACTTTCTGTGTGCCGGAAAAATCTATTCTCGTAAGGAGCCGCAGACATTGTCTTTACTCTTGCCATCTGTTTGTGTTATTGTTGAGAAAGGAATGAATGAATTCAGTTGGTTATTCATAAAGTTGTTACTGAGGGCCATGGTGACACCGTTCTGATGGCTCAAAATTTTACCTTATGTTACATGGATACCGCATGCTCTACAGCTGAAGTCAAAGCTAATCGACATGGTGTCGACGAAAAATGCAAATTATTTGTCTACTTTGCACGCTGCTTAGATCTGATGCGTGTACAGCCTGCGCTTCAGTCCATGAACACGACGGAGCGGAATTAATTCTTTTTTAGCCCACACGTGCCCTTGTTGGAAGCGAATTAGCGCTATCATTCACACCGTAGTTATTAAATGTATGATAAATGCCACACCTTGTCATTAAATGCCAGTCTGAGGCACCATAAACAACGCTCTAAGTCGGTACCTGCAGTGTGCAATCAGTGGTCTGTTGTTGGACTGCTCAGCTTCTTCCAGACTTGCATGACAAACGACGCACAGTCAAAGGCAAGCAGATTGTGGCAGATATGGGAAGGATTTATCAACGCTTGCACCTGACAGACTGCCGCGCTTCGAACGGTGCTTTCCAACCATGCAAGTTCAAGACAACCCAATGCAAACTGAGATGTTGACTTCACCACACTAGCTTTAAATTAGGACAGAGGGCTGGTTTGTTTTCAGGCAAGTGTTTCGCTTGCTTCTATAGCTGCCGTTGAGGCCATCGGTGGCAATTTCCGGCGGGCGAGGCACGAACGCCGTCCAAGGCTAAGCATATACTATAGTGAGCTTGGACCAGGCACTCAATCAGCGTTATGAACATTATGGAGGTCAAAGAGCTGCCGTCTTGGATACCTTATACCATATTGCTGCAACCGCCTTTTAAGGGACCAAAATATCCTTTCTACGCATTGTTTGCTTAACCATGGCAATTATTCTTGAAGCCAGGCGGCTGACTTGTCACCTACAGTCGTAACGCGCTCACGCACGCTACACCTCCGTTTGCTGCGCGCTGTGCCAGATATTAGAAGCAGGACCGAGGCGCGAGAGTGGTGTGTGTTTGGAGCAAACAAGAGACGCATAACCATAATCCTGCTTTTCTTCTTTCTGTTCCATGCTTCACCTTATGAAGGCAGCACACGCGTATATCGTGGCTAAATCTTCCTCCGCTACGTTCTGACCAGGCACGCACGTAGCCCTCTCAACTTAATTTCCCGTTGCGATAGGCGAACGTTGAACGCGCGAAGGTCACGCGGCACCGCGCAATTGTTCGCCAAGCGCCTAATCAGCGGGTTACACACGGACGGTGCCACAATTGTCGCTCACCCGAAAGAACCGCTTTTATAGCCAAGGCTACGCATGCCGTCGGAGGAAGGTGTCCTGGACCGCTGCCGGCAGCATTCGCGTGTCGTACGCGCGGGCTGGTCAATATCAGGGGACAACAAAGGAAATTAAAAATTGGAGTCACTGGCTTGGATACCTTTGCGAGTCTTAAACTAGTTTACTGCGCAAGGTAGTTTTATTTTTCATTTTATTTCCTTAAACACCCCGTAGCAGGGATATTACATAAGGGGTTGGGATACGACGTGTACAAACAAGTGCTACAACAGTTTCATTTCGTTCAATAAAAGGTTGTTACATCTTGAACAAATTGTGACGAGCAGGTGACGGCAGCGACTTGATGTGGATGAGCGTTCCAATCTTTAGATATAGCTATATATACGTACTTTAACTATATATACGTATGCGCTATGAACAACGTCACGATGACATGTACGAGGCCGCCTGATGACAATGACAGTGACAGCGACGGTGGCAGCGCGACTACGACTACAACGAGGATGGTGACGGCTATACACGACTCTAACACATTGTTGCAAAAAATTGTCCAGTGCTATCTCCGTGTCTTAGCTTGCCTATGTGAGAACGGCTTAAAGTGCGTTACGCCACAGCGTTTTTCAAAACTATATACGCGTGACTTGAATATCATCTGTATAGTGCTCAGTTACTGCGTGTGATGGGATGTGTTGTGGAGTACCTTCTTCGCTCTCTCTCTCTCTCTCTCGGCCCTTCTCCCTTTTTCTCTCTTCTTCAAGCAAGTGGGCGTCGTCTCCCTTTGAGGAGACATTCGCTAGCCCACTTCTCTTTCTCTCTGTGCGGTGTTTACAACACACAGAGAGAGCGCTTGCATGTTTAATAATAATGATGTTTACACAATTATTACTAATACTGAAACAGCGTTGCACTAGCTGCGCAGAGCGCTGATTCTACTCATTATGGCATTTCTGCTTATTGCGCGCAAACAGTAGTGTATATGAAAACGAAAAAACTGACGCAGAAGCTTCCAAGTAGCCGCGGGAAGCTCTGGTATGAATTGGCAGCTTAGGTTCGAAACTTCTCTGTGCGCTTCTTCGGCTGAAAAACGCCCTTGTAGGGGGCTGAGAAAAATGAAGAGAAAACTTCATTTTGTTGAATTTTTAGAAATTATCGCTCTAAATCATTGCAGAAATTACATAATTTGGACATTGTGAATTTCATTGAATTTGAACACATTTGGGTGTTCTTTGTTTCATGTACGACAGAGAGAGAGAAAGTAAGGAGGGAATATGCAGGGAGGTCATCCAGACGAGCGTCCAGATTGCTACCATGCGCTAGTAGTAAATGAAAGGGGAATAGAAAGGCAAGAAGAGGGAGAGAGTGAGCAGTGCGCGCACACAGTATAGGATGCATAGCAAGGCTAGAATCGTTCACGCAGACCGGTGTCCTTCAATAACTACGGTAGCACACGAATAGCTTTCTGCGTCAGTAACGGATGTGGCCAGAATCCAAGAACGTTTGTTTCAGAAAATGCTTTAGAGTCCAGTTGACTTACTGCGGTCTGTAGAAAGATGCGCTGGACGTCGTATTTGGGGCCAAGTGCGCAGCAGGTGCTCGATAGTTTCTTCGGACCTTCAAGTGTCGCACGTTCGTGTATCGGCCCTTCCAATACGGCAAGAATAAGCGTTCATATAAGGGCCGCAGCCAGCCTCTCTCACGGTGATGCAGCGGTGTACGGGAAAAGTCCATGCAATTTAGCAGCCAAAGATTTTCTCTTCAGATGTAAAAAAAAAAGAAAGAAAGCAACAAACAAAAAAGAACAACAATGTATTCCTTTGTTAACAAAAACAATTATATAGGTAGACTCAGCTGGATATTGCCGACATCTGTGACGTCATGCGAGTGCTGTTGTGGTAATTTACAAGAGGCTTTATGGCCTGTCTTTCGTTTGTGTTATCTTTCCGGTATTTCAAGCGTCCGCTCAAGATCGGACCGACGTTTCTGGATCTGCAGAAATGTTCCATCGCAATATATAATTTCACAATTCTCATTAGAGCTCTTTTCAAGTATACTATGCCAACCAGGTGATGTGAATCTTGCTCGGCATGCTATCTTTGCGTCACAGGTTCCTATACAGTTTACGGATGACCGCAGCGACAGATGTCGTCGAGAGATGTCTCAGCCAAACTGAGTGCACAACTGCCGACAGGGAGATTTTATTCGACAGTTAACCTACCATGGATTTTAGAAATAACAAAATGGACATGGGCTTTATTGCGGACAACCGCTGGCTTGACAGAGTTTTCTGCAAGAATTCGATAAAGGGTAATTAATAAATAGTTCTACGGGAACGTTGGAAGACACAAGCATGAAGATTAGACAAATCCATGTAGCCAGGGTATATAGTTGAACGATCGCAGCGCCAGAATTCGCTCGAGTGATTTTTGTAGGAAACTCAATGGCCGGCGAAACCTTTCATTTCGAATGCAACTACGTTTACTTATATGGCTAAACTTCCCCATGCAGGCGGCTGTAGGAAGTGCTATTCTAGAAGTGTTCTTTTCGCCTATAGCTTCTGCGGCTGCAACGTCTGGTTGTGCTCCTAACCTTAAGTCGCTCGATGCATGTCGATGCGCGGTGCGCTGGGACCGGCAGGAGGTCCACATGGAGTTGGCAGAATGCAGGAGAGCGACTCCCGCGGCCTGCTAACACGCCTTCCCGCCGCTCCACGGAGACAGGGTCTGTGATTCCACGAGACGCAGCGGGAAAACATCGCGCGGTCATGCATGCGCCGCGTTTCGTCTCGGAAACCGACGACGCGGACGAACAATTTAGATAGACAGGGCATGCAGCCCGGAAAACATGAACAGCAAGCGTGCGACACAGGCGGGTATATAGCATATAGGCGCAGCCTCGGCAATTTACATCCGAGTAACGCGCCTTTAATAGCGCTCCGGCAAAGCGAACCCTCCGTTTTTTTCTTTTTTTTTTCTTTCCCCTATCTGC
This sequence comes from Dermacentor silvarum, assembly GCF_013339745.2. Lineage (NCBI taxonomy): Eukaryota > Metazoa > Arthropoda > Arachnida > Ixodida > Ixodidae > Dermacentor > Dermacentor silvarum. Next base: position 220,475,806 of record NC_051156.1, read on the forward strand.
TAATGCGCGATTCTTCGAGCGCCACACACAATAGACCGTAAAAAGGGTCTAATTGCTGAACTCACTCCTGTATCACGCAGGTAGCCTCCACGGTCGGTGCGCGCTTCTTTTCTCCTCTTTTTTTCTTCTTTTCTTTCTTTCTATAGTGCGCATAAAAGACGAAGAAATCTTGGGGTGGTGGCGAGCACCATGAGCACACACTTAGGCGACTGATGCAGCGGGTGCGAGATTGTTGTTTCTTAAGTTCATTTTACTCGTTTGATTTGTTGCTTTTTGCCGCGACTGCTACGAACGGGTCATCACCGCGACGAACGCAATTTTCCCTCGGCCTACGATTGTTGTAGTTGGCCGGTGGCGCGCTTGATAATTGCATTGTTAGGCCGCTGGGATTCGTCCTTCGAGCGGCGGCTAATGCAAGACCGCGTCGCGTACGTGAGTCTCGATGTCGCATTGAAGCGCGCGCGCACGTATACATGAACGACGACGGCGTCGCTGTTGAATGGCGCCTAAATGGCGTCGCGACCCGCGACGAGACTGTCCCACGAGGCTTTGGAAGGCCGTGGCCGCACTTCGATGTGGCGTGCAAACAAAAGGAAAGAAACGACAAAAATGTTCTCGCCAAGAGTTGGAGTGCTCGAGCATAATTGGTGTGCGCGCCAGAATTGTGTAGGCGAATTTACAAAGTCGACACGGTTTCTTTCCCTGCCGTCTCTTGGCTTACCTTGGGTCAGATAGAAGTTGATTATTCTTTTGTGTCGAAGCAACCCCAAGGAACGCATAGTAGCCGGATGCAAAACTTGGGTGGTGTAGTTTTGCTTGTCTTGGTGATAAACTTCAAGTAAATCGTTTCATCACCAAAAGAGACAATGGAGGGCTACGAAGCGCTTGCTTGTTTAATTTGTGAGGTTCGCAACAGTGTTTACTGAAGGTGACGCTTGGGTGCATAAATTGTAGGCTTAATCGTGAAGGTTACATCACCGCACCTCTAACCACTGAGCCCCTTGAACGCTTCCTGACCGCCGAATACCCTGCGTATTGTGGCGGTACGCGGGAACACAAACAAGTGCATTGCGTGGAGGCTCGTCCTGATCAAAACGTGTTTGTGGAAACGGAGCCACTTGATGAGACAGTATTGTTGTGCTTCTCTCTTCCGTACTGTTCACGTACATTTCAGGGCAAACGCTGTCCCGTCCGTGCTTCTTCGCCTTTGTTAGTCCTGTGAGTGCCAATTGTTATACGGGCAAATGCATTCACGCACGCACGCGCACACCCACACACACACATAAAGACACACACACACACACGTATGAATACGTACTCAAACTGATGCAATCTCAGGCGCGCGAGGAAGCTTGTTTTCTGGCATAGATTTCTGACTTTTCTGACACCTTCAAACTGACCCTTTATTGGAAAAGGCTTTGATTCAAGCAGAGTGCTTTGCAGCCGCTCGATAAGCTATGGGAATTGTGATTGTGCGCAAGCGCTTAAGAGAGAAATAGAGAAGCATGGGATGATACATGGAGGGGGGAGGGGGGTTCACGGGACATTACTTCCGGTTATTAATAGCGAAATAAATATGATAGTAACGATACTGTTCGCGCGCACATGCCTTTTGAAGCCTCTAGAGCCGACGTCGGTCAGCGTCATTTTCGAAGAAGTTTGCCCTCGTGAGGAAGCACTCGTCAACTTTGTCCAGCTCGGTTACGCGTGATTCTTAGCGAGATGAAGAGAAAGAATCTTACAGAGAAGGTGCGCGATAGTTTCTGTGTGCGCACAAACTTCACGTACGGGGCTGTCGATCACTCCCTTGAGAAGACAGCGCGCAGTTGTGGATGCTATTCTAAATGACATGCAGGCAACACACTATATAGGCTTGAATCATCTCTTGGCAGGCCGGAGGAGAGCCTGAGCTATGAGTGGGAGTCGCAGAGTGTCGTGATTTATGGACGTAGACTCCTCATGGAGAGCTCTGCAGCCTTTGTCGTCGAATGTGACATATATATAGTCTACGTCAATTGGGACAATGACGTCTAGGGCAGGAACGTCTGAGCGCCTGCACGAAACATTCGTGCATCGAGCAGGGCCGCTGCACGCACGAATGAGTCGCCTGCCCGCCAAGGCGTCGTCTCTGAACCTGACTGCGCGGCGGATCGGGAGTGCGCGCCTCGCCTTCCGTGAACGAGCGGCGATGTCAACGCGCGCTCACCGCAGCCAGCAGCGGAATCCCCGGCAGCGCTCATTAGCGATTCCTTTCAGCGACCGTGCGTATTATACCTGTTCGGGGAGAGCAGCCAGGCAGGGCAGCCCAAGCGGCGCGACACGACGATCACTCCCTCCTCGCCTTCTCCCGTGCCCCTTAGCAGCGAGCAACGCGATCCTTCGGAAAACAAGCAGCAGTATAGAAGAGGAGCGTAGTCGCGTCGCGAGCACACGCCGCTAAAGAGCACAAACACCGGCTTCACCACATCGGCAGGCAGGCAGGCAGTAAACGTCGGCGAAGCCGTGGACTCCAGGACTGCGGGAGAAGCGAGCCAACAGGGCGTTGTTTGCTGCCTGGAAGCCGCGCGAGCAGACACGTGCGCTCTTGACTGCATCGCCGAATGGGCGGCTCGCGGTCTCCACCCGTCGGCGCTAATAGTCGCCGTCTCCCGGCTGTCTGCAATCGGGCGCCATCGGCAACGATGCTCTCGTCCTGCGGGCTGTTCTTCGCCCGTTGATATTCGTCGCGCGGCGTTTCGCTGCCGCTGCGTGCGTGCAGCGCTCCCGCCCGAAACGCCACGGGCGTTCGCCGCGCACGCGCCCTCGACTCGGTCGCGAGAGACGGCGTGCCGTTCGAGAGCCAACAAAGAGCAGGCCACGGTATACCCTTAATTCGCACGCGTGGTTGGTTTACTTTCGTGCAGCACAGCGGCCGTCCAAGTTTCAGGACGGTAGCGGTGTTCAGGTAGCGGTGTTCGAAATCTCATGGTACCAGTGCTGTGCAGGAGTGACAGTACTTTAGTTGTAACCTGCAGCTTGTCACTAGCCGTATAGTTGGAGCGATACTCTTCGTTACTGAATGGCCTCTGGGGATAATGATACGGAAGCGTGTAAGAGTCGGGCAAGAGTCGCGATCGCAACAAGGTGAAATGCGATTGAAATGAAGTATTTTGTGTGGCTGGCGGTGACGCGCAGCGAGAAAGCATTTGCATTATTGTTGAAATGAGTCCTACCTACATCAACAATCAAAATAATTGTTAAAAATTGGGCGGTACCATGCCGCTTGTGTCACCTTTACCAGGTTGCCCTCCACAACATAATTGAGGAAGTGCTATTTTAGGTTCTGCGTGTCTAAGTGATGGTACCGTTATAGATACTCAAGACTAGGCTGTTCATATCGCTTCAGAAGATAAAATAAATAAATAAATAAATAAATAAATAAATAAATAAATAAATAAATAATAAATAAATAAATAAATAAATAAATAAATAAATAATAAATAAATAAATAAATAAATAAATAAATAAATAAATAAATAAATAAATAAATAAATAAATAAATAAATAAATAAATAAATAAATAAATAAATAAAAACTGCCCCTTGAGGGTGAGTGTGGGCCGAGTCTTATAGCCAACGAGTCACATATCGAAGTTTCCGGCATCGCTTGGGCTTTATTAATGACAAACAAAAATGGCGCGTAAACCCCCGTCTTATAGAAGCGGCTTTGGTGACGTGAATAATTTTGTGTTGGTGACGTAGCTATTAAGCATGCAAGGAAATCGGGATGCCATTGATGCAGCCACTGGCAACGCTGCAGCCAACTTCCCAGACTGAACGCGCAGGCGGTTCCCAATGAAACGCACGAGCTGGCGACGTGATGCGGTTGATCGGGCAGATGGGTGCGCCTCCGCAGCGCGAGCGGCGCGCTTAAGCGATTTTTCTTTCGATTTAATGGCTGACGATATCGGAGCGCCAGGCTTGACGCGCCCCTGCAGAAATGACACGCTCTGGCGAGGAGAAGGGCTGCCAAATGCGAGCTACAGGTGGATCCCATCTCGGGGCGTTTTCCGTATCGCGCGCGCGTGGCTTTTGCCCGGCTGCCGGCAATGCGCGCTTCTTTGCCTCGGAGAATAAAAAGAAGAAAAAAAAATGAAGTGTTTGCGGAGGATCATTTGGTAAAGGATACGAATAAAGACCCGGCCCATGGAGCGGCGACGCTTTCGTGGCCTTTCTGTTGGCGCAAGCGACCGGTTGGCTATTCACCATGCTTTGATTGCCGTATATAGGTGGCTTTGGCGAACGCAGCAGAATCATGACAGATGACATCGTATCTAGAAGAAAGAGAAAGACAAACAGGTAATACAAATAGCAATCGAGCAATGTAGCGACAGACCGTATTCGGGAAGTCACGTTTATTTGACAAGTTTAGTGGTAATTCTGAAACTGATTCGTTGCTTCGGCTGTACGCCGCATACTCCGATACCGTCCCCCTTTGCTATGGCACTCGCTTGCCAAGGCCGCCCATGAGCATGGAGGCTTGACGACAACTCTGTGACGACGATGCAGTGATGAGGATAGCGTGACAACTGCATGTGGACAATGGGATGACGACGAGTGTATGGTGAAAACGGCGTTACGATGACTGTATCACAGCACCTGTATAACAATGACGGCATGATCACAATGGGTATGACGTCATGGAAGCCATGACAATGATAAAAACGACAGCGTGACGACGACGAGAGTCAGATGGCAAAGCTGGAATGACGACGATGCAACGACCACGGCGGCATCACGACCCCGACCTAGTGGCCCAAGCTATTAGACAACTTGGACCACTCGGTCATAGTAGAAGGCGCGACGGCGACAGCATTTTCAGAGTGAGATCTTATTAAGAGAAGAGAAGCTTAAGCATCCTCCAATTTTTTTCGTGTCCTGTGCGTAAACAAAAATTATCATCATCACCAATGGCTGAAACCCCCTTAAGCAAGCAAAAATGCAATGGCTAATCCCCCTCATAATGCAGAGGCTACAAACACTCAGAAAAGTGAGTCGAACAATGCATACATTCATTGGAACCACGCATACAACGTACAGAACAGCGTACGTTTCAATAAAGAACAAGCTCGAAACAAGCATCCGAACCATCCATAAAGCATTGCCCTCAGACGTTGTAGTGCTGGTTTTGCAACAGCTTCACCAGGCCGGGATGGCGAGCCATTTTTCTTTTCTTCTGATAGTGGTCGATTGTCCAGTTGGTCCAGCACTGTGAACATCACTTGCCTTTCAGCACTATAGCGCCGGCACGCCCTCAGCATCGTATTGAGTTTGCCTTCTTATATGTGTGCGAGCTCTTCGCCATACATTCGTGGCTGTCGAAGGAGCCTGCAACTACGGCAGCACGGATATGCACGGGCAGGCGCGCTCACGACGGCCAGCCACGCAGATGGTGTTGAGAGCGTGCGTTCGAAACGGGAGCTCGGCCTCCTGCGCGGAGAACTGGCCATCGCGGCGCAGCTTGAAAGAGACATACACATCGCGCGGCGTGATCCGGTGACCCTCGATGGGGAAGTGACTCGCACGCGTGTCATTTGCGCCGGTCCGATTGAGCGGTCAATCCGGTACGGCCCCGCGCGGCCCGTGGTACACGCGATACGGATAGGCCGCTGGAGACAGCTGGCGAGCCCACGCCGGCTCTCGTACGGCCCGCTTAATCTCTTCATCGATGCTGCGCGAAGGACTCGGCGCGGCCGCGAATCGTTAGATTGGGATCGCGATCACGAAGCCGAGCCGGATTCGAACAACGATCGCGCCGTTCGCTAAAGAGCCACCCCCCGAGAGACGGGCCCAATTAGGCCCAACAGGGAGTCCCGATCGCCGTCGTAATGGCCACGTATCGGCGGACCTCTTGTCTCATCACCTCGTTCGATGAGCGCCGTTCTCAACACTCGGGGGACATGATATATGCGCCGTTTGAATCGCGCTCGTTATCTGATTGGGGGCGTTTCGACCTGCGCGGCCGGGCGGCAGCTCGCGCTGGCCGCTCGCCGAGTGCGGCCGCGCGGGTCATCTGGGTGGTCCAATTGCGCGGCCGTCGTTTCTGCCGCAGTCGGGATCGCACGCACGCCCTAAACGCGGCCGCTTATGAGACGGCGCGCGATTTTTCATCGCCTCGTTAGGGCGCTACGCTGTGGGAAGGCTCGGGGAACGCCGGGCCTGACGCTCGCTGCCTTCCTCTCTCCAACAGGAAAGACAGGGTACGCACGCATGGAACGTGAGAATATGATACGTGCTGAGGACAGCTCAGACATGGCGTCTAAATTTAAAGCTATATACGTCATTCGATTGTTTAAAGCACCTGCGTGCCTCTTCAAGTGTCGGGGGTGTTGAAGAAAATATTTTTTCTGCGTCGCTCTCTCCGGATCCAAGTTTACGGTATAGTCCTAAAGTTACAGTATTCCGAAGTGAAAGTACAACGTTTTCGGATAACTCAAACCGCTTCGTGCTCTTATGTTTCATCGAGACATACCCTTAGCAACAGAATAATATACGCGATTTCTTTGTGAAAGAAAGAGAGAGAAAATCTGGGTAGTAAAATTAGAAGGGGGAAGGAAAAAGAAGAACGTCTGCATAACGATCCCAGTGTTCCAACGCACCGAACCACTGCACGTCTTCCGAACACGTCTTGGCAAAGCATACACGTATAAAAGGGTTTTCGGAGCGGAGAAGGCTTGCTCAACGATACCTGTAGTATGGCATGCGCATCAGGGGCGATTTATGGTGCACACATATCAGGCTAGCTCTCTTTCGCTGGTTGCTATTACCGCCTAACTACACTGCATCGCACGACGCCGCCAGGTCAATAACAGCTCGTGGTTGGCACGGGAACAATAAAGTAAAAGGAAAACAAAACACACACGTGCACACACACACACGCACACACATCTCTGTTTACTGTTTTACGTATACCATGGATAGGCTGAAATGGCATGCCAGAATGCTGTGTAACCATTAACGAAATCGCTAGTTTCTGGTCCTTGATATCACGATAACGTAGAAATGAGTACAAATAATTTACGAGCGCAAGTCGTAATTATATTTCAGCGTTGTTCTATAGTATAAAAAATTCTGACGGTATAGTTCAAGTTAGGATGACAGAATAATAGCAATATTTTCTTATTTTCTTGTCGGTACCCCTTCTATGCTTTACCAATATCTATCTGTCAGTTCTCTAAACGATGCTAGCAAAGAGATAAAGTTAGAGAATGATGGAAACAAATAAATGCAATTCAATGAGGAAGTGAGATACAGAAAGTTTAATGATATCTGGAAAGGTTAGCCTAGCGACAGATTTAGCCTGCTATACTCCAGCTGAAAAAAGAAAAAAAAAAAAAAGAAAATCGAGAGAATAATTCTATGGTTTTACGTGCCATTACCGGGACCTGATTACGAGGAACGCCACAGTGGGGGACTCCGGATTAATCTTACCACCTGATGTTCTTAATGAGCACCTAAATTTAAGTACACGAGTGTTTTTGCATTTCGCCCCCATTGAAATGCAGTCGCAGCGTCAGGGATCGAACCGGTGACCTCGAGCTCAGCAGCGCAACGCTACAATGGGCTATACCGCGGCAGTTTTCCTACAGATGAGACGGTGGTGGATGAAAGAAAGGGAGGGAGATAGTACTGAAAACAAATACAAGCACGCAAAATGCACACTGTCGAAAATGTTGTTTGTAGACATGAGAAAAGCGGGCCGGACTAACAACGCTAATAACGACTGGCATAAGCTGCACACGTGTGCCTAAAGAGCATATTTAATTGTCGCGCGAAAAAAGATTGAGCACAGGTAGAAGTCGACACACAGAGGCTACACTTGCAAGTGAATTTTAGAAACTCGACTGAGATGTCGTATCTTGACCACAAATGACATCGTTCCTACTTTTGTTACGGCCTCCTTTTTATTTATTTTCTTTTTTTTCTTACTTTATTTTGCAAAAGTGATTTTACTGCTCGTGCGCGTAACACTCTTGGTTTTCTTTAAGCTGACCGTTTCCTAATCAAAATTCACTTGTAAGTGTAGCGATCGTGTCTGCCTCCTTCATCTACTGGGGCTCTGCCTTTTTTTTGCGCTACAGTTAACTATTATTAGTGAAGCTATATTACGAGCTCGCCCATTTTTCTGTTTGGCTGAATACGCGCCTGTTCAGAATAGGCACTCTTCCCCATCCTCGTTCAAACTGAGAAGCGTACACGTTGACCCTGACGCGCTGCAGTTGCAACGTGTTGAAAACGTGTAACCGAACGCCAGGCACCTGAGCTGTCTGCGAGCGGCTCGAGCGAATTTCTCGACAGCGTACTGTGGGTCTCGCGCGAGAGTCTTCCCGGATGGCGAAATGCCATTGACAGGGCGCCGCTCTCAGGTTGGGCTTGTCGGCGGGCATCGCTATCGGGGCGTGAGCCGTGACAGGCGCTGCTCAGCCGGAGGTCTTCGCCGACTCCAGCGGGGAGACGCGTGGCGCTCGCGTGTTCGTCGGGGGGCGCACGTCGCGTGCACGTATAACAGCCTCGACGAGGCAGTGTGGGTTCTTGTAGCATTCCGTGTTTTCATATATCCCAGCTTCTTCTGTACTTCCGCATGATCCCGGCTTACTAGTCTTGGTACCCGCCATGGTTGCTTAGTGGCTATGGTGTTGGGCTGCTAAGCACGAGGTCGCGGGATCAAATCCCGGCCATGGCGGCCGCATTTCGATGGGGACGAAATGTGAAAACACCCGTGTACTTAAGATTTAGGTGCATGTTAAAGAACCCCAGGTGGTCCAAATTATTCCGGAGTCCCCCCGCTACGGCGTGCATCATAATCAGATCGTAGTTGTGGCACGTAAAACCCCATAATTTAATTTTGTTTAGTCTCGGAGCTTTCAGAGTTTTCATGGCATTGAAGCAACGCCCAGCATCATCTTGTTTCAGGATTCATCTCTATTATCAACAACCCCCTGAGCGGACATTATCGCTCATGGAAAGACACTCCGCGGCCGAAGCAGCGACATGAATATATCGGTCAAGTTTTTTTTTATTATTATTATTATCGGCACCTTGGTTTTCATGAAATTATTTCCCCTATAAAATTGTTCTTTTTAGTAAGACTAACACCCGTTTTGAGTTATATTGAAGAAGATTTAGGCCTGTTTTGGAAGTTAGCAGGTACTAGGTATACCTCGTTTACTTTATACTGACAGAATAAATTGGAAGGGGGCGGGTGCGTGTTTGAATATTCTGCATCATATATTGCCAGCTTATGGGGCTTCTCACCTACGATAATGCTGTATATTATTTACACTACCTTTTGGCTACTTTAGACGCATCTATGCCACATTTTATGCCACATTTTACGATATATATATATATATATATATATATATATATATATATATATATATATATATATATACTGCTGTCTATAACTTTGTAGCAATATACATGCCCTCAGCTACTCCGGTACTATTTCTCCGATGTCATATTGAAACGGGAACTTCCATTTCGGAAGCAGAAGAAGGCCTTTCCATGTCCGCTTTGATTTATAGTCATCGTATATACATGTGCTGCCGATGATTTATCTCCAGTCATGTCTGACTATACCAAGCCATTATATGGCCTAACTTGGCAAATTTCTTGGGCACTCTTCGTAGTTTTGAGGCTGGCTTTTGAGTCTGACAAACTTGCTTGATGTAGCTTTCGTTCTGTGCTAAGCGCGTGTCAATGTCTGCTGTCTCAACGAAGGTGTCCGGCTGTAAATAATGGGAACTGTTCTGCAGCTGCAGGCGGTGCCTGATTGGATGCTTGTGAGTGAAATGATTTTTGTTAAGCTGAGTCGTACGCAGCACTTCTTTGGCGGGCGTTCACTGTATCGGTGGTTGTTAAGCATGTGCTGCCAATCGCCGAAACGCTGTGCACGACGTGAGACTCGAAGAAACCGACCGTGCTTTTTGTATCCGGCGAGCAAACGGGGCATGTGACTGTTTCCAGTTCTGCTCATTCCTCGCGGCCATTGAGGTATGTGCGAGTGGTACAAGCGTTGGTGTTACCTTTGCGCGTGTGCAGCGTATTCTGACGTCACCGAACAACGGTTTTTTCGTCGCGTAGCCATCGGCAGATTCGCCCGTCGCTATACAGCCGCCACAGCGGACGGGCCCCGGTGTTGCGGAGGTGAGGCGGCGTCTCTGCTGAACAGGTTCACGGCGTGGCCCGTCTTCTCGGCGGGCCACGGCAACCACACCTATATACGCAACTGCTCGCTCCGCGCCGTCATCTCCACCGCGTATCGACTCGCCGCGATGAAAACGTCGGCCGCCCACACAATCAGGCGCGCGCGGGGCGGCCGCCCGCCGTGGTTGCTGCCGCTGCAGCTGCAGGGTGTTGCCGTATAGTACGTGGCGGCGGGGGGAGCCTCCCGTCAGCGTGCATCAAGCGGCAACGCGCGCAGCGATTTCCGCAAAGACGTCGCTCCGGACGAGAGAGGAGCGCGCGCGCTCGTGGCAGCGGCCCCGCGCGAAGCGGATTCGAGGCCCGTCGGTCTCCGCCAGAGTCACCGACCTCGGCGCTTCAGTCTTCTGGGGCCTGACTGCTGCGAGCCTGGCCGCGTACGCTTTTGTGTGCGCGCGCGCATCATATTAAAGCGCTCACTATCGAGCAGCGCCGAGGACCGTTCGGACGCATGCGGCTCGCTCGCCCCAAAAGGCAGCCTCTCCCGACAGACAGTTCAGCCAAGGATGAGGAGAAGCCGGATGAAGAAGAACAAGGAGAAGCACGCTGTAAAGGAGTGCTGCTAACGCGTTGCGCGTGCGCGGCAGTCGCCGCGCCGAGAACGTCAGGGCGAATTTGCAAACGTCAGGGTCGGCGCGCCTGCAGTTTCTTTGCCAAAGAGCGTGTACGTATATATACACTCTCACATGCGGAGGGGAGTTGATCTCGCGCATCGCGCGCTCGCTTAGTAGGGGGCGCCGAAAGAGGAGAGACCGGAGCGATCAATTGAGTCCTCGCGGGCAGGTGGTCTCGGGCTGGGCGCTCTCGGTTCGAGACTGCCAGGCGGGGGTGCTCTTCACAGCCCCAGTGGGGTGCGCCGCAAGCGTCAGGGGGCGCCCGGTGTCAGTTTGCATCGGATCGGATTGCTAGCCGATCACCGGGAGAAGTGCGTGAAGAATTACCGGAGCGCACCATCTGCTGAGGCGGTTGCCGCCTGTAACATTACAAGAAAAAGGTAACAACCGGCGAGAATTTTTGTTAAAGCTGCAAAAGTGGTCATGCCGGTTGGTCGGTCTTGCAAAGTTTGATTGGCTGGCCTTGTACAAGTATTGTCGGCATTTGCTCGCCTTAGTATTCAACTCCTCCGGCTCTTAGCATTGACCAATAAGGGCAGTGCAGTCTAAATACTTTAACATTACATGTGTTACGACATGTGTCTGCGAGCACATTGTCGTTTCACATGGCCACTTACGTGCGGCGGGAAAATGCCTCTCCTGCTCCAAGGGATCCGCTATGAGGAAGCCAGGTTCTATCACCAGAAAGCCAGGTGATGTACTATCGCTGGCCATGTTGAGAAAGATTATTATAAATTTGTTTGAATGGCTCGTCAGAATTAATTCATGAATTTCAAAGCTATGAAGCCATAAGCACAGTCAACAATTCATTAGACGGACCTTAATTAATTTAAGCTTGAGGCCCTCATAGTTTAGGGCAATGCGAACAAGGGCGGTGCAAAAAGATCGCATAGGACGGGCGCTATGTCCCGTGTTCGTGCTGTGTAATCCCTTCTCTGTGCTCATTGTTCGCGCTGCCCTAAATCATAAATCAACGTCCCAACATGTTCAATTTTAAACTATACTAAGGGACTAATTTTCTGTGTCTCGACTCTCGACCATGTCGATGTCGTGCTTCGATGGCACGTGGATTTCAAAGCCACCATTGCCGTGGCTGCTTGTGAAACCAACATTTTCGAGCAACGACTGCGAAGGAACCCGTACTGACGATCCTTGTCACCATAGAGAAAGGCTGGCAGCGCAATGCAATTGTAGACACTCGCTGCTCTGTCAACTTTCAAATTGCTACGATGGAAGGCTTGGCAGGAGCACTTTGTGTACGGCGTATGGCTGATTCTGTTTCCTCGCCGGTGAGCCGCAAATAGCCTTGGGCGGTTTTCTGTGCCCCTACCGCCATGCATCTCGACATGACCAGGAATATCGCAACGTCTTTCAAATTTATTTTTCGAGGCTCTCTGAGTCAGCCTTCTGAATGTTACCGTTGGGTTTCGGTGGCAGTATAATTCTTCTACATGATTTAACTGTGAGTTCTTCATTTGCAAGTGGTCGTCAACATCTGAGTGTACTTTCAAATGGTAAAGTTTCTGAAGCACGAGATTTGTAGGGGAAAAAAAATCTGCGCTTGTGTAGTTCAACTCCAGCGCTAATGCTGCCCCACTAACGTGAAACCTGAGGAAGTGCGAAGCAGTGATGCGCCGGTGTTTCCCTTATGCTATTATTGTGCTATTCTTGCACAAGTGAGGAGGAATCGAGCGCTTGTGGGGTGGTGGCGCCCTCTCTTGCACTGCGCTGGTACCAGACTGGCGTTACGGAAGCAATTTTCCGCAGTTTCTGCTAACTGATGCACTTAATGCTTGATTATTCGTGTCTTTTCAATTATTCTGAATAATGGTAGTTTATTTTGAAGCAGATTTGATCAATTCTGCACTTGTTCTGACCCTGTTTTGAGATCTTCTTTTTGCGCTTGACCACGACGACATGACATATCCTTAGACGCCGACATGACCGGGCCTCTAAAGTGCTTCTCAATTAATAAAACAGAAGACATTTTCTCCTGGCAAGCGCATCGTTCCAGCAATGAAAACAGTCCGTGAAACCACGGACATTTCAAACCCGCTTCACGCGTTAAATGGTAAAACGGTGAGGATATCCAACATGCTTTTGTGCGTGCGTGCGTGCGTGTGTGTGTGTGCGTGTGTGTGTGTGTGTGTGTGTGTGTGTGTGTGTGTGTGTGTGTGTGTGTGTGTGTGTGTGTGTGGTGTGTGTGTGTGTGTGTGTGTGTGTGTGTGTGTGTGTGTGTGTGCGTGCGTGTGTGTGTGTGTGTGCGTGTGTGCGTGTGCGTGTGCGTGTGCGTGTGTGTGTGTGAGTGTGAGTGTGAGTGTGTGAGTGCGTGCGTGCGTGCCTGCGTGCGTGCGTGCCTGCGTGCGTGCGTGCCTGCGTGTGACCGTACAATTGTTGTTTACCCTGTTTGCTTGCTTACTTGCGCGAGCTTTTTCGTTTTTTTCTATAGACTTTATGAATTATGCTAAAGGTTTCCCCATGCTTTCCCTGGCGATTCGATGGCAGACAAGCATGCGATCAAACAACGACGCGCCGCCTACCTCACAGCAGTGGGCAATCCGTGCACTCTCTATCCCGTCGCTTCCCTCGAAGGTATTCACACGGCGAGAGTCAGTCTTGCTTCGGAGAATTCAGACAGGCATCCCTCCTTACTCCTTTCTTGCTGAACCATTTCCACAGTGGATGGCACACCACCACCCGTGACTAGGTTCTGTTCCACGTGCAAATGTCGTGCTGATCTCAACCACTTGTGTTGGGAGTGCCCCCTCTACATGTCTACCTAGGCTTCGTGCCCTGGCCACCATAAAGCGGGGACCCTGGCCTTCTTCTCTTCGGACTTGGGCCTGCCCGGACCCCACGCCTCCGGACCATGCCATCGAGCTCTGGCGAGCACTGCTCTTGTTCCTTCAGGACCCGGCGGCACCACCGGTCGGCGATCGGCTCCGCGACAGCCACGAGTCATGCGGCCCCCACTTAGCTGCCTCCAGGACGTTAGTTAATAAAACGGAGGCAGCCTCACCCTTCCCCTTTGCAATAAGACCCCCCCCCCCCCTCTTCCCCCGTAGCGCCCTTGGCGCATTCTAATGTGGAATAAACGTGGTTTCATTAATTCATTCTGGCCTCTCTGTATCTTGCTTCATATGGTTGGATAACTAACAAAATTGGTGGTGCATCAATCCTTTAGAGATGAATGGCGACTTTAATGCTATAGCAATCTACCCTACGGTGTATGGTTGATGATATGTTTTATGTAATGGCTATTATGAAATGTGCCACATACCCCGTGGCAAAAACCTTGGTACCCACGTTGGCGTCAAAGAGGTCCATCGAAGAGTGGCACATACACAGTGGCACAACTGTCCTTGTGCCTATAGCACGTGCCAGAAAAAAAAAATACTGTGGCGCCAACTACACACTCGCACTTTTCTTACCCCGCGCACTTCGCACTTATTCTTTCCCGTCTTCCACAAAAGAACAGACTTGTGGATGGAATAAAGTTTTTTTGTTTTTTTAATTGATTAATTAGTAGCGAAGAGCTGTGGGAGACTGCCCTGCGCAGCTCCGATCCCACCCTACAGGACAGAGTCCTGAGGTGGGCTGAGGAGGTAGCGGAGGCCTACCACGACTGGTAGGCGGACGCCTAGCCACAGAAGGTGGTGACGGACGCCTACTGGCACTGGAACACAAAGACCTCCTTCTCTCTCCCCCCCCCCCCCCCCCAGCCCCTCCATTTCTTAAGAAGGGAAATAAACGTTTATTCATTCCTTCACAGTGGCACATACCCCGCGACTTAAGTTGGTCCGATGGTTGGTTCCCTCGGACAGCAGCCCGGTGCTCTAGCCATTTGACCATGGAGTACTTGGTGAACCAAGTAGGCGGGAAAGAGGTTAGGTGCGGATGCACACCGCAAAATGGGTGAAGTTCTCAAAGACTGCTAACAACATTAAAAATCAGGCGCCTCATTTCTTTTTATTCTCGCTCATTAAGTTCATGTGTTGTACGCAACCGTGGCCGAGCATTGCAACGATGAGATGTCACAACTCGCACCGCATGAAGTCTACTCGCTGTCGTAAGTTCGAACAAGCGCTTACTTGTTTTGAGACAAAGCTAACAAGAACTAGCTTGCCATGCACCTCTTAATTAGTATTTCCCGGTTCTTTGGCGGATACTCCTCCAGTGGCTTCCTGAGGCACCAGCGCGATGAAATTTGGTGGTTTGCAAACGCTCGGCGACGTCGTTAATTGCGACTACAGTGTACGCACCATTGCTGCGCCATTCATTCATGGCGGTAGACTCGAAAGCAATGGCTCGAGCTATACGTGCTCTTCAAATCATTTTATCTTATGAGGGTACATCTGGTGAAATTTTGCAGTGCACGGGAGGGGAGTCAAAGTATTTCAACCAGTGCATATCCGTTTTTGTCTAACACGGTCTTTATTCTCTGCCCCTTTGTTTACAGGTAAGCATACCCCAAGCATCGGCAGGTCGTCGAGGTTCGCACGATGGCGCCCGAAGTGGTACGTCGCTGCACTTGTGACTATATTCGCTCGTTCTTAGTTCTTTTTATTCGTTGTTACTTTATTTTTACTTCTCAGAATCTCAGATAGGGCCACCGAGTTTAGTAGCCTTGTGTGTCAATAATCAATAATAAACGTTTGTATACGTCACACATACACGGCGAAAATTTAGGTTTATCCTTCTCCGGCATCGCGTCTGCTCAAGGTTATGGGCAACCTGAAACGTATAATTTGCACGATTTAATATGCATCTACATACTAGCGAACAATGAAGGGCAAACGGCGTGTGGATGCGCCGTGTGACGAAGAAATATGCAGGGAAGGCATGCAATAAGCAAGGAGTTAAACCCGGAGGGCAAAATGGTAGGGGTTCACGCCTGGCTGTCGACGCGACGTTAATTATGAACCTGCAAGTGGATTAGAGAGTAACCGATTCTGACACACCTGTACTGAATGGCATCAGCACCTATACATCGACAATTGCATTGGACATTGTGCAGCGGCGCGTCGTGTCAGCCTACACTCCGGATCTCGTCCCTATCTATCACTTGTTCTCCTTCTTTTTTAATAACTGTAAAAAAAATGAGAAAGAAGTGAAGTTTGACCCTAAGCGTGGCCAGCTATCCGAAAATCAGTGTAATGATTTACGGATAATCCCAACGCAATGAGTTAATACATACACTGAGTTGTGAGAACACCTCATCTTCGTCAATTCAGGCAATGTCAGGACGCGTTTGGGTATGAGCTTCGAGGTAGAAGTCACTCCTTTAGCCAGTGAGTCAAGGAGAGTTCTTTTTTAACTTTGTCTCGTCAGAAGCAAGCAATAAGTATAAACGTCGGTCCGTTAATTAACGACATTGTGACGAAGTAGCAGTCTAGCCGTCACTTTGCTGCGGATATAGTCGATTCTTGACTAATGTACACCGGTCGAAGCTTCAGCAAAGAATCGCCATCGCGCTCTGCATTGCATCATATTGCGTTGCTTCCTACAAAGTAAGGAGCCGGAGAGGGAGGTGCCGGGCAAGCGGTGCCAGGCGCTGTAATGAACTGCGTGCGTTGTTGAAATAATGCAGTCACTTACATACTTTAGACGCCCAGCTCGGCAATTTTGTTATCGTACTGAGCCGAATGGGATCAGAGGCTCTGGGCACATATGCTTACCCCGCGCATCTGGTCGAAGTTAGGAGGGGGCAAAACCTCGTTGTGTGTACCTAGATATGTGAAAAGATTAAGATGAATTGCAAAGCATTCAACCTCCCGTTTGCCCTCTATATACTTACGGCGTGGAGAAGTAATTATCACGCATCGCTGTGCATGGTAAAGCCAACGCTCGTCTTGTTTACGGCTCGTGAGCCTCCTTTCCTAGAATTGTTGCAGGGATATCACTCCGGCAAACGGTTGCAACGCTACGCTGTTTCCACGGCCAACAATAAGCTCGGTTAACAAACGAGTAAACAACAGACAACCAAACAAAGACAAGCACAAAAAAAAAAGAAACACGCATGATAGGCAGGGACGAAAAAGGGGGGGGGGGGGCAAGAAAGAGGGTGAGAGAGACGTAAACAATGAATGCTGTTAACATTCAGGCGTGTACCGACGACTCCAGGATGCGGAAAGTTCGCCAAGTTCAGCATCCTCACACAGTCTAATGCAACGGCCGCAATATGTTTACTTTCTTCGACGCTGGCGTTAAAGGGTAGATAACGATGCTTATTAGGCAGCAAGCATTTTCACCCTTCTTTTTCCTAAATCTTTTCCTGCAACGCTATGCATAATATCCCAGATACGAACAAAAAATAATAAAAGAAGCACTTTGTGTTGGTGCATCCGTTATGTACTCGACGAATTTTTATTTACCAAAGATGCATGAACTATCGTATTTACGTTCTTGCAAGCTTAACAACGTGTAAGATCTGGATAGTCAGTATTTTGTTTCGCGTTCTTTTAGCATATAGTAATAAATGCAAAAAAGGAAAAGAAAAAGAGAGAACACGAGGCACCGGAGATATCACCCGGACCATTTTTAAAAGTTTCTGCGAAGTCTTTAGAAGGAACCTCTATTGTGTTTCAAGATGTCTGCAGCTCAAGCTCAACGGGAAATATTCGAATCAATTAATCAATCAACAAACCATTTCAATCAATCAATCAATCAATAAAAAAATATGGGGTTTTACGTGCCAAAACCACGATCTGATTATGAGGCACGCCGTAGTGGGGGACTCCGGAAATTTGGACCACCTGGGGTTCTTTAACGTGCACCTAAATCTAAGTACACGGGTGTTTTCGCATTCAATCAATCAAATAGTTGTTCAAACAATTAAATGAACCCTCACTATCAGCTGAAGCGTTGCAGTGTCTCGACATTCGTCTGTCGTCATGGCACGACACTCTATACAGTTATTCAGCTCCGCAGGCTAAGCTCTGCGATATTAGCTTTGTCAAAATAATAGTTAAGCACTGCTGATTGGTGAACGAGTGCTATGCCGGAGCCTTATTCTGGGCCAGAGTCACCAGGTGCAGTGAAGATACGTACAGGTTTTTTCGAACTGCTCTATGTAGTGACAGAAGATAATCACGACGTAAATAGTCGACATTTTCTATGTGGTCAAGGAGTTGCCCTTATGAAGGCTTACACTACACTATAGTTGAGATGACTGACATTGCTGCATGCGATGTCTGCGGCTGAGAAGGGTACATCGACCCATTATTGTGCTCGATTTGGATTACAAACAAGAGTGACGCTCTCCAGCTCACTGGGACGACTGGACGATCGTTGGCCGGGCCGACATTAATGGTAGATCCTCCCCAATCATCGTCGGTCCACAATGCAGTGAAGGCACTTTTGTGCTTTTTGAGAACGACCTTCCTGTGTGAATGTCTTTCACTACGTCCGCGCGCGTGCATACATGCATTCACCGCGTCCTTTCTTCCTCTCTACGGACAATGAATAAGTAAATATCGGGACAGTGTCGCTGTCACTGTCGCTGTCAGTTTGGTGATTCGGAACACTATCTGTTACTAAAACCTACCGTTGTACAAACGAGGCCTGTTAAGTCAAGCCGCACAATATTATTGTGACATGTGGGAGGGCTGATCCTGATGGCAGCCTCACACGGACCGTTGTGTTACGTGTCGACGTATATAATGGTGTGCTTTGCCAAATAAAGTTAAATTACGTGAGCCAGATCAACTGGATTATAGCGGATTTCTTGTTTTCCTGGAGTAGCCGGCCGTCTCGCTAGTGGAATGGCGACCCCTACTTTCACTATCTGTCCTACTGAAAGCTCATTATATAGGTTCGCACATAAGCGTGTTAACAAGCGCGTTCGACGTAAACAGAAAAAAGTGCACAAATTTGATGCGATGGAAAACGAGAGCAAGGTCGTAAATGACGAATTTTTGAGTCTTATTTTTGAAGTCTTCTTCTCACACACTAAGACTTCATACTTGCAGGTGCAACTCTTCAGCTGCACGACATAAATGCATGAGGTTGTCCAGTACAGAGGTGCTTCTGCAATAATCCACTGTGAGGCATTTTGATTTTCTTTTTGTACCACTTCATTTTTCAGAATGATCGAAAAATGGAACATTTTCCTCTTTTCCGCTTATATGCGAAACGCTGTCTCATACCTTATGGGGCTGGAATATTTAGAGGCCGGAAATGTCGAAAAGTGTGTATTTTTTCCTCGGATTTCACGGGCATGATAACGTATTTTACAGTAGAATGTTTCTGGGTGTTTGTCGCTCAAAGCCAAAAGTGGTAAGTTTAGTCATAATCCATCGGTTTGTAACATGAATTACAGTCGAACCCGGATACAATGAATGCGGATAACACGAATTATTCTTCCTATCGAGCGCGCGAAGCTTTGCTGACCGATACTTATGCAATATGAGCCCCTCATAACGAGCTGGACATTGGATATATCCAATTCGGGGTGCTTGCTCGGGACATCGGGGTGTCGCCCGACGCTTGAGAACGCACTTTCTGCTGTGGACGTGCTGCGCCGGTGCTGTATACCGACACTGAGGGAAGTAGAATAGACTGAACGGAAATGGACGGCAGAATCTCGCGCATAGTGAGCGCGATTCTCAATAACGCTGAGGAGGCATGGACAACCATTACTACTTACTACGCGTATAGTTCTGCGTTCAATAAATGAATTTCTTGCTTACTTCTTTTATCCGCTGGAAATGACAAACCTGCATGTAACGAACGCATCACTCAAGTTCGTTTGGTTCGCTTTGGGTGAGCTTGGGTATGTAGAATTAACCGATACACCGAACTATCTTTTAGCTCATATGTTTGCCCGTATCTTGAGGTGCAACTACAGATCTGACTTCTATTTCGTGCTTTCATTTCTAACTCCCTGATCGGCGCATGCGCCGACATCCATCGTTGACGCAACCGACGCGCTCGTCTTCCAGGCGCGGTCACTGCCGCGCGGTTGTTCCGCGTGTGTGTTGGTGCCGGACTCACCTTTTAATACGGAGGCTGCAGCAAATCTCGTTTCGCTGGGCGAAGACGAGGCGCGGTCGGACGCTGCGGTTCCGGGCGGCGCTGCCGGTAATTGGCGCGGCGGCGGCGGCGCCCACCTGAGATTCAATGACCGCCGGCGCCCTTGAACGCCCGCGCTAATCGGGGCGGCGGACTCGGCCAGCCGCGCACACTCACTCCCTGATGAACGCCGCGATCGGCGCATCATGCACTCACGGCCCCTGAAGCGATGCCTCCACCCATCAGTGTGCGAATGCTATCGTCACGACTTGTAACCATTGTCACCCTAACGTCATTGCACGCATGCGCCAAGTTGCACTCGTCTGTACTGATTGTATACTTTAGTACCTAAAGAGACAATACAGAGAAAAGTAAGATGAGCTTATCATTCTGCAATACCAAGAAAGCCACCCTGACCATGACAGGAGGCCCGGTGAGACCAATAGAAAAAAAAAAAGAAAAAAAAAGAAGAAGAAATAACGAAAGACGGTTGGAGACGCCGCCTTGAAGTACAGCTCGCCGTGACCATCGTGGATTCTGACCGCATCTACTCGGGCGTAGTTAATTTTTTTAATCGTTTAAAGTGGACTACTTCGAATTCTAAAGGATCACTCTCCTGAATCTAGAAAAATACTTCGGAATCCATGACGTCACATGGACATTAGATACAGAGGCAGTCTATAGGTGCGAAATTTAGTTATTTAAAAAAACATAAGTATCAGTTTAAACTGATTTAGTGTTTGTTTTTTATTGTCCCTTTCAGCTTTAGAATGAAATAATCTATTCTAGTTCTGCCCCTTTGCCTTTTTCGGGTCACAAACAGGTCAATAGCACTTTTATCGAGTAGAGTTATGGAGGCATGTCATTAAGAGGTTTGCAGAAATAGGAGACACAAAGTTCGGGAACGCAAAGCCGCTTGGGTAGGCTATTTGTAAAAGTCCCTATTGTGCTTGTCAGCGATGCTTTTGTCAAAATACCGCTGCCTTGGAATGGTTCAGGTGTCTGTTTAAGAGCACGCGGCAGTCACATTGTCCCAGCTTTTTCGGTCTTCCCTCATGCTTTGAAACTGCGCAGCTCTAGAAACCAAAAGCACCTCAGCTTGAAGGAATTTGTAAAGCCAACGAAAGGGTGCACAAAAATGGCGATTGCGATCATACTTTTGGACGCATATTCTTCATGTCCCTCTTCCTTGCACCATGCGTCAGGGTTCATTGGCTCAAGGAAGATTGTCGAAGCGCTTGATGATCAAGCTGTGAGTTTAGGTCACAAAAACACCATGCACCTGTCTTATAGGTATAGCTCCGCAATCAGATATTTTTTCTTTTTTTCCTTTTTTTTCCAAACACACTTACAGCAACGAGTCACGAATGACACAGGAAATTGCTGCTTGTGGATAATCGATGACTCTGCTGGGGACAACGTTACGGTCTCTGTCCTGAACGATTTCTCGGCAGAACTGCAGTAACGAAAGGGTTGTTGTTGAACTTTCTCCGGGTAAAGGAAGCATTTATTCATTAGGACTAAAATATGCGCGCGCCTATGAAAGAGAAATTAAGCATCTTCCCACCAGCGTGTGTGTGTGCCTGTCCGGTTAACCTTCCTGCCTTTCCCATCCCGCTTACCTTCTTTATCTCTCTCTCTATATATATAAACCGTCATGAAGGACTGTATTTTATTCAGCTAAATATATCATTTTACCATTACAAGGGAGCAGCCCTTTGTCTTGTGGATTTACCTTCATGTTCCCGTATACCCGAGCCCCAGCGAAAGACAGCAATCCGTACGTTCTTCTGGTTGCCCTTCCTGTCTGTGTGTGTGTTTTTTTTTTCTGTAATCGCTCTGCTATTCTCATAATGGCACGCACTAGTGACGGTAAGGCATTTGTGGAGGTGTCCTCACGGCGAGAAATAGCTACAAGTGCAACGTAAGTTCTCCCTTTTTATGAGATCTCACGTACAAACGTTGACCTAGCTGAGATACGCACACGCGAAAAGAAATGCGAGTTCATCTGAGAGTTGCTGTTTGTTGCGCAGAACTCATTTAGATCACGGATTGACTTCGCTGCTGTGCTGTTAAACTTTTTCGATAGCCGGTGCCTCAAATAACGGGAAGGCGAAAACTGCGAAGTCACGATTCACATAATTTTCTTAGCTCTTTTCGAAACAGCCATGGTACATTCGGCAGTATAGAGGCAGCTAGTACGCGTTCGGTTGATGGCGTGCTTGATCGTAGAGTCCGCATGCATGGGAGTGCGTGGAAGTCATCGAGAGAGCAGAACGGTCAACAAGATGGGCGCGGCGCAGCCGAGCCTTTTCGCAAACGCGAGCGTCACCGCGTGTATATGGCCTTCGAGGAGGTGCCTCGTGCACCGCGTCGCAGGTGCGGGCTCCGCAGCATTAGGCATTCCGCGTGTGCCGCCGTCCCGAGCCCACCGATCGCGAGAGCTCGCCGCTCCTTTGCGATGCACACACGTGCGGCGGGCGACACGCCGAAAAGGGTTGTCGCACATGAGCGACTCGGCGCGCATGCGAGTGGTTTCGCTTGTTTACGAGGTCCCCGCCGGCACCGGAGGCCATTACGGGAGCGCGCCGCGCTGTCGTAGCGCGGCCGATGACACGGATGTGCGCGTCGGGAGCTGCCGAGCAGCCTCGCGTCTTTACGACGCTGTCCGCTGACGTTCACGAGATGCATCCGGTTCGGGACCCTTTTGTGCCGTGCTTACACGAACAGTGCAGCGTATGTGTCGCCCGCGCGGTGTGTAAATATATACGCGCACACGTCACGGCCGCCGACGAGTAGCAGCCGCGCACGGCGATGATTGACGGCGCATGCGACGACGCGGGCGAGTCGCACTGCGCGGTGGATCGCGATGCGACCTGCGCTCGCGCGGGACCGGTGGGCAGCGGAGACTTTGGAGCGAGCTTCAGACATCGCGCGCGTCCTCTCGCCTCGGAGTGCACTTGGACGTTTTTCAGCCGTAGGAGCCTTTGTATACACTTTCTTGTGTACAGGACATAAGTTGATTTTTGTTTTCGCGGATGGAGAACGCGTACAGCGAGGTCCACTGTTAAAGGGAACACTCTAATGTGTGGCTTTCACTATGATGACGCTGTAGGTTCCAGTGACAACTGAAGCTATGTGAATGCATTGAACAGGTGTGTAGAAATATGCCGGCACCACTAAGCATCTGCTCCAAAGTGGGTGATTGTACACGTACCGGCGGGTAAAATCCGCACGTGATATATAACACTTATGCGTTCCATTTAACAATGGACCACAGTGTACATAAGTGACGTGGACAATCATATGGAAACTCTGAAGCAATACCGTGCGCACCGGAAACACGTTCGGGGCCCCTATATGGCTTGTAGTTGCGAATATAACTTTCTTTAGGCAAGAAAGTTCAGTCAAGTTGTAACTTAAGGCAATGTTTCGAAAGCTGCACTGTCGACATTTTTTTTTTTTCACTTTTAGATGAGGCAAGTTTTTCAAATGGTAACTAACTTACTTTAGGTACTTTTGCGTCGTCGCACATGCATGGGGTGTCGTGTGATGTGTAAAAATGTCTGTTAGTGCTGGCCGCAATATGTTCGTTGTTCGGCCGCAATACGTTCGTTAGTGCTTGCCGCAAAAACAGGTGTTGTTTGTCCCCTCTTGTCACACTACGTGGCCTCCTCAGGAACCCCAAGTTTAGCACATCCATCTGACCGCCTTTAATTTCAAGAGTATACGATTTGTAGTGAGTCCTTCTCCAACACATTCTTGCATGCATAAGTTTCGCAAACAGGGTTATCTGCCTAGGAGACATAGCCGCACACATGCCTGCCGAGGCAGAGCGGCCAGGTGCCCAACCACGAAGCATTACATTCGCGCAGCCTTGTCAGGAAAAGTTTTCTGAAGTTTTCCCCCAACTATGCGAGACTTCCGCAAAATTTCATTGGGGCATACATGCATGCAAGTCGCGTGAGAACGTGCGCTGTTCACCAACTTCTCTGGAGGCGAGCGCGGTGCGCATCGCCGTGTCTGACCCTCTACGGAAAGAGACACGACGCGATCCACAAAGGCCAACGAGCTCGCGACCGCTGACGTGCAATTGCGGGTAGGAGGCTCCCATTCGCGGGTCCGCAGTGCTATATGTGCACGGTCCTAGCCGACCACGCACCGGCACCCTCGCCAACAGGCCAGAGGAGCATTTCACCGGCGAGAGTGCTATGCACACGTAACGCTTCGCTCGCGCTCGAACAGAGCCAGCAGAAGCCGCAAGGAGCTGTTGGGTCGTTTTTCGGATAGGCTGCGCGAAGAGCGCCAGTTATGCAAATCGCTTTGTGCCGAGCAAGCGGCTCTTCCCCGCAAGGAACAGCGAGGTCGCGCACTTTTCACGAGTCGGCATGGAAATGGTGGTGGCGGAGAGGCGGCTGAACAGCGACGCCTCATATGTGCGCCAACTCGCGCCCTCGTAAGACTCCGTTGTTATACTCCGCAGAGCTCGCACCCGGGCAAGGAGACAGACTCTGAAACTTGCGCACCGCACCGAACGAGACTCGCAAAGAGAGAGGGGATATGCCTCCCGGGACGGCAAACCGCACTCGATGGGGAACTATACGGCCAGAACAGAAAAGGGGAGCGGTTGCCGGATAGCCGCCGCAGGAAAGCTAAGTTTTCTGCGCCGTCTCGGCAGTGTACAGCGGCCTCCCGAACGCACCTCCCACTATACGTGTGCGCCCGATGCGAGACGCCTTCGCGCGACACACTGTACGCACGCACGCTCGAGTTCGCGTCGCGCAGAACCTTCTCCCCTCGCGCTCCATTCGAGATTCCCATGGTGCACGGGAGAGGGACCGCTTTCTCGTTTAATTAGATTTTCGAGTTAACCGCAGTCACCTTCGGGCGGGCCGAGGTTTGTGCAGCGAACGGGGGCCGCCACCGCATGCCCCTCGGAGGACCCACGCTCGGTTGTCTCGCGGCGTCCGCATCGGCGACTAATTAATTTTTGCGCCTTTCTCGCTTCGAGCACCGGCGCGTACATGCGCGAGGCCACGAAGGAGCACGCGGTTTAGTTCGGAGGAAGTCGAAGGAGTCGCGCGCGCGTGCCTTACCCCCTTTCCCACGCTGCCACACACGCGCAGACACACCTCACGTCTTCGGGAGTCAGTTGCACAGGAAGCCCGCCGCTGCTTCGGGAGGCAGGTATACGCAGCGCGCGCCGATGCTCTTTATGCTGAACGGATTCGGGCGCACTTCGTCGTCGTGCGGGGAACGAGACGGAGGGGGCGACGAGTCGCCGCATGTGCTAATAAGTTTGATCGGCTCCCTCTTTGTTCTTCGGCGCGACGTCGCTCGTCGTAATTTTCCCGACCACGTCGCTCGCGTTCGGTGCGTGGGAGAACGGGGACGCGCGTTCGGGCGCGCCTGCTCCCTTCTTCTCCCCGGTGCGGTGCACTCGGGAGACGCGCTTGACTGCGTTCCCCCGGCTGCTCGATCAGCGGGAGATGTTTTCCTTGTCTGGATGTTTTCTTCCATGTTGATGCTGCGCGGGGCCCTCTCTGCCTGCGCGGCGGAGCCCCTCCGAAGCTGATCGCGACGTGGCTCATCTCGCGGGGACACGTGTGCGCAGTCACCTCTGTCTCTCTCCGTTTGGCGTTTTGTTTCCGTGCTTTATTTCTTTTGTTATCTTATTCTCCAGAGTAGTGATGCTCGTCTGACAGCTGTGTCTGCTGTCGCGACCAGCCAGGACGACTGGTCTTCCGTGATTTGCTAGTGGCTAAACGTGTACCTTGCACATATAGGACGATGACGAAGGCAGGCGACCGATTTTGTGCATAGTTGTGCATAGCAACTCTCTCCCATAGGCATTCGGAATTGAGAGGGCTGATACTGGCCATCCAAAAAATTAAACAAGGGAGATGAGACCGCAGGAGCAGCTGGTGAATGCTTCAATTTTGTTAAATATTGAAAAGTAAGACCTTGCCTAAATAAAGAAAGGACGGCACGTTATTACTATGCTCAGTTCATTTTAAGCGTTTAGAAGTCATTATGTTATCGTAACAAAATCTGCCACTGCAGTTTCAGGCGCGTTGCAGCACACATGATGCTCTGAAGCTCGGGAGAGTAAGGAACACCGTCTCTGTCGCTTTCATAGGCTTTTGAAGAAACGCAACTTGAATACTGGCCACACAGTAAGTGACCCGACGACAGATCCGCGCACGAACAAGGTGGCTTCAACACTTTTTACAAAAAGCATACGCACCATTGGCGCATTCCGTTTTCTTTTCCTCGTTTTTTTAATAAATCAAACTGGGATTATAGGCATCTTTAGGGCTGGCTACCCTATAATCTCAAATACACTACTCAAGAGTGTGCTTACATGTCCAGACGATCAGCCAGGCTAACATCCTCAACTTATCATTAAGCCTCATCATCTCTCAGGAAAGAAAACAACAAATAATAGAAACCAAGGTTAAAACAACGGGTAGTACACACACACACACACACACACACACACACACACACACACACACACACACGCACACGCACACGCACACACACACACAATTCACAAGCATGCATAAGGAGTCACCATTGATACCATCACCAGAAACAAGATCTATGCTCGTTCAGTATAGTCACCACAATTTGTACAGCCACTATTAATATAAGCTGCAAGTATGCTTGCTGTGTCGTCACGGGCACCAGCACCGAAAAAACGCTAAAGTTGTTTGGTACAATCATACCATTATCATATAGAGAGACTGCCACACAACTTTTATCTCAAGTATAGGCGGCATTCAAAGTTATACATAGACTTAATAAGCGAGAAGTATAAAATATCGTCAGCCAGAAACGCATTCCTAAACTGATTTTTTATTTTAAAAGAGTAAAACTGCTCTCTTATTGTTTCGCAAAATGCAGTAGTGAAACGGAACCTTGTCAGTACAACAAAGAACTAACTTTTCTTCAGCATTTTCGATGTGACTTCGCCGATGTAACAAAAACGTGTAGTACGTAATTGGCGAATAATCATTAATGCTCATGTTATTCGACTGCGTTCATCAGCTGTGTTGATTCATGACCAGATACTGTGGAATATACGCGCATCCGGTAGCCTGCATTGAGTGGCGAAAGCTCGGAAATATTTTAGGGTGTTTGTTTTGTACTGATTTGTATTTTATGCGGTTTATAGCTCACTGAATGAAAGCTATCTAATGTGTTTTAATTAATGGGTGAAGTGGCCTAATGTGTACATAATAATTGTTTCTTATACCATGTGTACAATTTCCATCGTTTTCTTTTTAATATCGCTCGGGTTGTTTGCATGAATTTCTCCGGCAGCTTAGGTCATTGTCAAGACTTAGGCAAATGCCCAGTTCGCTTCTCTTGAACGCGCCGCTACAGGAGGGCTTCACGTTCTGACTGCATGCTGCATATTTCTTTTTTAGCATGTATTATTTATAGCAATAAAGATTACATCAAGTTTGGGTGGTCTGTTTCCAGATTTGATGCTATTTCACAATCTGGAAGTGACAGCTTTTACCTACTGTTCCGGTTAAGTTCACATATATTCACTACCTTTAGAGATGGAACTAAACATTAGTAAGCAGTAATTGTGCTTTCTATAAGCATGCTTCATGAGCATACCGTTTAAGCAAAAACACGCGAAGAATGAAAGATTTCATTTTTGTTTTTAATTTGTATATCACGGTAGGGTCTCCAAGAGTATTTGTTAGTCATACTGGTTTTTAAGTGACTTCCTTTGATTCTATTTTGTTTCGTGTTACAGAAAAAAAGCGCACTTTTTTACTGCCTCTCTCTCTCTCTCTCTTTATGTGCGTGTGCCGGATGTAATTAGCGAATACAATCCCTTGGCCCGGTCCACGACTGATGTCTCGAGATAAGAGCCCTGTTTTCTTAACGTTGTTTGCATGAGTTTTTCCTCTTCTCCTAGCAGACGCTGGCTGGATACCATAGCTTAAGCTTGATTTGAATGGCAGCCTGCGTAATCCTGCTTATTAAAAAATGACCCGACTGTGTTGCTGGCTTCATTTCGTAATCTGCCCAGGCGTAGGAGGCGAAGCGCAATAAGCTTGCTAGCAGGCTTCGTTAAACAAATAAGATCCATCAGAAAAGGTAACCTTAATTTGACGACGTGTATTGTTTGTATTTATTTTTTACTTCTCAGGCGCGGCCGTCTGAAAGCTCTCTTTATTTGTTTAATGCAAGGGCACTGTTATGTTACTCGAATGGAACTAAGTACACCGTTGAATTTGGATGCCTTGTAATGAGTGGCATGTTTCGCATGCTCCTCCCTGTTCATTTTTTCGCACCAGAAATGTGGCAGCTTGCTCATGATTCAAAAACGAGTCTTCCTTTTCCCAGTTGGTCAGATGTCTCAACCTTGCTCAGCCTCGGGGCGCCGAAATCTTCCTCACTGGTACCTTGCCACGTTATAACTAAGTCGACCTTGCTCCGTGATCTCGTACCGTTCTTATTTTTTTTGTGTGTGTGATGCTAGTTCTGTTTTAGGGCTCTAACCTTCCACAGCACCTTTATCTGATGACGCATGCAGTTGCGATCACTGACCGAGTCAAGGTGAAAAACACGGAGGCCCTTCGGACCCGTACGGATTAGTTGGTCACAGCCACGATAGCCAGACAACTAATGCATCTTTCTTGTGGTAAAACACGGCAGGTGGGAGCAAAAAAGCACAGGCTGACTGCCCCTGACACTGACAGAATCGGTCGTCGCAAGCCGCCTCCCCTCTTTTTTATTTGCCCCGACTTTCTGCACTCGAGAGTTGGCAACCCTATAGCATAAAGCTACAATATTTTACCCTTTCACCATCCGCCGTGGTTGCTTTGGCGTTGCGCTGCTAAGCCCGAGGGCGTGAGTTTAAATACCGGCCTCGGCGGCCGCATTTCGATGGCGGCGAAATGCAAAAACGCCCGTGTACCATGCGCTGGGTGTACGCTAAAGAAACCCAGGTGATCGAAATCAATCCGGAGCCCTCCATTATGACGTGCTTCATAACCATATCGCGGTTTTGGCACGTTAAACGCCAGAATTTCTATAAATGTTCCTTTCCTGAATTTTCCTCTATCTTGCGGGCTTCAACAGAACTGATTTGCCACATTCGGGGACCTTGCATACCCCTCATCTCAAATCTATGATAAGTTCTGACTTGTATGATAATCAAGAAACTGCAATACATATTGCGCTGCATGCACATTATGGGACCAGGTCGTATAATGCTATACCAGGGAACTTCGGGGATATGTACTGAACGCGACAAGCTCCAATATTGTGTCCCGCTGCCTCGTCCGGGATTCCGCAAAAAGCGATGGGCTCCCTCAGTTAGTAAAACGGCATGTCACTTTGGTTCTGCGTTTCGTGAAGGTGCATTAGATGTAACGTTAAAAGACGGCGTTCTTTCTTTCTTTTTTTTTTCAAGGTGAGAAATTCTTACGTATACAAAGAAGGTGCTGTCTGCTTGTCTACTATTAAATTTAAAGAAAAAACGATAAAAGAAGGAAATGCACGGAAACTGTCGCAAATGTCACAAGCGAAAAGAGAAATAACACAGAAATTTGTACTTTCAGTTACAACAGAGCTAGCTACCTATGCTATCCGCTGAACACACTGAGCTCGGCATTACCGCACCTATACTGTGCGAGCCATACAGCGGCAACGACCCCCGCGGCGCGAGTCGCGACGTGCAGCCTGCGGTTCTTCAGCGCCGTTTCGTTCCCGACAAGCAGGCACGGCGCGCGGCAAATAATCCGCACGAGCGGCGTGTCGGGGATGAGCCGCAGGACATTCTCTTCCTTAAGAATGCGCGCCCTTGTAAGCCGAGCTGCTCAAGATTTGCTCGCGATTCCGAAGG
This sequence comes from Dermacentor silvarum, assembly GCF_013339745.2. Classification (NCBI taxonomy): domain Eukaryota; kingdom Metazoa; phylum Arthropoda; class Arachnida; order Ixodida; family Ixodidae; genus Dermacentor; species Dermacentor silvarum. The sequence continues at coordinate 220,505,553 of NC_051156.1, forward strand.
CCCGCAGCCGCGGCGCGGCCGCTCTAATTAAATCCGCGGTGGCCCCGCACGCGCAACGGGTGCCGTGCGGCTTGCCATGCGCCCGCCACCGCAGCGTGGGGTTCGGCAGAGAAGGCCGCTTCGGTTCCAATTACGAAATTTGAATAACGATCTCGCCTAATTTGCATGGGCCCGACTGGACACTGCTCTTCTGCGCCGGCCATCCGTCGCCGATGCACGCGGTGGCAGCGTCCACGCTGTGCCCCTTCTCCCCCCCCCCCTCCCCCCCTCCGCTCCCATTGCACTCCCACTCGCAGTCCCTGTTCGTTACCTAACTCCACTGGTCCGTGGTGTAGTCGCGGTCCGAGCGCCTCCCTTGCTGTCTCTGGACATAAGGCGATGCTCTTGCTGTTCCCTGCAGCTCGGATGACGCTTCGCTTGATGAGATGGCTTGCCCCTGCTAGCGCCACTCAGATGGTTCCTGTTATTTAAAAAAGAAAAGACCTGAATGCAAAATAAATAAATAAAAATAAATAATACAAGTAGAAATAAAAATAAATAGATGAAAAGGAATAAATGGCTGGGGGCTGGAAAACAAGACATCTGAGATCTGTGTGCTTATAGCCGTCGCTGTAATGAAATTGCTTCACTCGAAGAAAGCTTTCGCGACTTCAGGGTATTAAAAATGTTGCACTCTTTGCTCTCAAAGGAGAGACTACACCTTTACTTTTTCATCTTCGAGAGTGACCCACCGCGGCGGCTCAGTTGCCACTGGCGTTCTGCTACTGTAAACACGAGGTCCTGGGTTCGATTCCTGGCCTTGGCTGGTCGCATTCTGACGGGGCCACAATTTAAGAATGCTCGTGTACGCGCTCATGTTAAGGAAACTAAAGTATGGTCGATTGATCGGGAGTGCACTGCTAGGGCGTCTCACACAAAAGCAGTTTTTTTTGTTGGACGTTAAACCAAATCAATCAATCAATCAATCAATCAATCAATCTCAGAGAAGTATGAAATTTTCACTTCTTGAACTCATGACGTTTAGTCTTTATTACCTGTGATTGATTGTCGAACAGGCCAAGGCGAGATTGTTGGCATTATTGATACTCTACTTCCACAACGAACACACGAACGAGCCAGAAATGAAGGAGCGCTCGTTTTGTGCACTGCATGCTTGTCCGTGTGCTTACGGTGCTGTGTGAGTGCAACATCTTTCATGATTCGTTTTTCTTACGATCGGGAACGCTCTTCCAATCATACGTACTGGTCACTAACACACGCGAAAACAACATCCATGAAAAAAGCGAGCACCTTGTGCGATTATTTTCTTCAAGACGGACGGCTTAGTCCTAACCGCCGAATGAGTTCCATTTCAACATTAGCGTCATGGTTGCAATTATGTTTCCCACCATCGGCTTTACTTTCGCGGTACCTAACATTTTCGTAAAGCTTGTATCGTGCACCCTTTGTGAAATATGGCTCTCCCTCTTAGCCCAAACCATGTTGTCTTTCTTGACTCGGTTACCCACTCTCCACTGCCACATGTTATACACCCTTAGTCAAGCACGCGCCATTATCCACGCAGTGATTTCAAGTTATCACTCACGTAATAATTTCATGTCATCATTCTCGTCATATCCTTTCTTGCTTTGGTTCCTTGCGCTCCACGTCTGTCGTGCATCGCCCACTCTAAAAACGTGGCTGCACTCTAGCCACTATCTATGGAGCGGATATACCTATGAAAGCTTGAAGGCTCCGAATCTTATCGGTTTCTGTCTTTTAAGACCCGGAACGTCGCATCTGCATGTGCCATTGCAACATCCGGCCACGGCTATCGTGACCGATAAGCTTCCAGCAAAAGCTGTACATGGTTATGTCCACGTCGTGTTGGATGCGTCGGCTGCCATTGGGACACATTGGAGAGACCTTATGTCCACTCCTTAACACAGTCCCTCGGTTTTCCCTTGCTATATACATAGTATGCCTCCCGTAGACACCTCACACAACAGCCCACCTTTCTCTTTTTGTTCTCTCCGCCTTTTCTTTCTTGTCTTTTCTCCAATCCTTCTTTTCTCACCCTTGGCAGGAAATGCACGAACAACAAGACGAAGCCCGGGCGGCACTTCCCGGTTTAATTACGCTAGCTCTCCTTGATGAAGCAAGTTGAACGATTTTCTCTTGACGCGCTTCTTTCGCGCCTCTTCGCCCTGGGAGCTCTTAGCATCTCTGTGTTTTTTTATTTCGTCGTCGCCTCCTTTTCTTTTTTTTGTTCACGAGCTCAGTTTCCTCGGTAAGGCGCGGCTCGATGCGCTCTGTGCGTTGTTTCTGTTCTGCTTGTTTACGCGTAGCAGCGTTTGCCGCTCGCGATTGTTGTCGCTGGCGTTCGTCGAACCGAGGGAGGACCCGGCGTGCGTGGGAGAACGCGAGGGCGCGAGAGAAACAAGAGCGCCAGGCGTCGAGCCAACGAAGGCGTAATTGCCTTCTTAGTCTTTCAGATTCTCTCCGGCCTTTCCTTACTTTTCCGCCGCCGCCTTTCTAGTAATGGCTCGTTGTATCCCCCCCCCCTTTTTTTTTTCTCTCTCCTCACACGCAAACACTTCGCCTGTCGTTCGCTGCATCAGAAATGCACCGAGCCCTTCGAGAGTTTGTTGTGTTTCTTGGCGTTGTTGTTGCTTTTGGTCGAGTGAGGCGATTGCCATGGCATAGCTAGAGCGTTTTTCTGTCCCCGTGGTGCAGCAAATCTGTGATGGGAGGGTGATGACAGGTAGGAAGAGGGGGTCGGGCATTATTAACGCGACGCGTAAACTGGGTGAGTGAAGTCAGGAAAGCGCTTATTTATTGGCTGTTAATCTGCTGTCCACGGAACCGACCCGCGCGCTAGAGTGAGCTCGAGCTGCCAGCTGTCATGCCGCATGCGTGCGTGATATAGACTCGACTTGACGGCTCTTACCTCCTCGCCTCCTGCATTTTATTTTTCTGATAGTAGTTCATACTCCTTACGGGTCCACGTCTCAACGACTCTGCGAGGTGCAAAGTCAGCTTTTTTTTTTTTTTTTTTTCTTGCTGAGTCTTCAGGTGCATGCATTTTCTTCGTTGCCAAAGAAAGCTTGTTTTATAAACTGCCCTTAAGGCTTCCCTCATCTCCCATCGCTCCCATTCTTTTTCTTCTTCTTTTTTAAAGATATTGTGTGTTTTAAACTAATGCGCCGGGGAAGTCTAGCGGTAATTCCAGTTCTCCGAATGATAAAACTAGGGCTAAGCACTGCCACGAGCCTGACTCTTGTCGACTCCCCATCCGCGTATTTTATTGACACGAAGGTGGCGGATTTTTTCATGCGTAACAGCGGCAGAAACAATCTTGAGTTCATTATTATTATTTTTTGTGTGTGATTGTCTTGTGGGGTTTTTTGTTGTTGTTTCAGGGGAGGAGGGGGGGGGGGATAGGAAGGTGAGAAAACAAGGATTAGTCGGCTATGACGCTCATTCAGTTAGGAATGAATTCGGTTAGCGTTCAACCTCTGCGGAGGCTCAGTGGCTTCGGCGTTCCCCTGCTCAGCACGAGGTCGCGGGTTCGAATGCCTGCCGCAGCGGCTACATTCCCATGGTGGCAGAATGTGAAAGTACTCGTGTGCTCTGGGTGCGCGTTCGAGAGTGCCGGCTGGTAAAAATTTGATCGGCAGCCCTCCACAACGGCGTCCCTCATAAACCACTCTTGAGTTTTGGGACGATAAACAACACAATTTAATTTAATTTAATTTAATTTAGGTGATCGTTAAGTAGGAACCAATAACTATAAATATGAAAGAAGAAGCGGTAAGGGCAGAAAGGGTGCACGCAATCGCAGTATAGCGAACAGCACAGCACTGTGAGAGGCTATCGTGCGTGTGTGCGGGCGTGTGTGTGCGCGCGCGCACGCATACACGCACATAGACGGAGTCGTGAGGCGCGCTTGATCTAAATAATACAGAGAGAGAGAGAGAGAGGGGTGGGGAGGGGGAGGGGAGCTCTTTAATGAATCCTGGATAGGTTTGCCTGGCAGCCCCATCTGGAGTAGCACGCCTAGCACGCTGCTCGAAATGGGAGTGGTGAGAAATTTACAGGCACACTGGACGTCATCACAAAGAGGATCGATCATGCAGAGCAGGCAGGGTCCTGCGGATGGGCTGGCGCTAAACGGCTGAAGCATACTATATACAGTGCTTGGCGTTCCGTACACTTTGCGCCGGCGTAAATTTCTCTCCTCTTGGTTCACCTGCTTTCTCACCCCCTTTGCTGCTTAGCCGGTAATGTGGGATAGCCAATATGGCTCGATCGTGAATAAGCTGAGTATAGCTTAGTACATTTCCTTCGTCGCTTCTCTCCCTATAAGCCCTTCCCCTTCCCATCTGACATTGTTACTCACACTGAACCATCTACTATCTCTCTTTTTATTCTTTCTCTCTCTCACTACGTCTTGACAAAGTGCGCGTGCTTTAGACGAAGGGGAAAACACGCGAATGCCCACATGCATCCCATGAACGCCGTAACCCTCCGCAGAATATGCCGAACATGGCGCGCTCGGATTGCAGGGTTGCACTCGTTGAACACTTACACCGTGTCCCCCTTGGTTCCTATACGGAACAAATTAGGTTGTACCAGCAAGCTATGGATATACTGTCGGCTATATACACGAATGCTCCCGCACGTCGGGGCGTTTTTCCTCTGAGACAATGTAATTACCTTGAAGGCTCTCTTTGTCTGCCGAGTTCGCCTTGTTCTCGATGAGAATGGCACTGCTTCTTCTGAGGCGCGCTCTCACGCCGTGCCGTCGAGTGTGGATGAAGTGAGAGAGAAAGGCTCATTTGCATCGGAATGCCAGAAGCGCCAGTTTCCGTCGCACGCGTTGGTATACATGCAGCGCCGCGTTCCTCCTATATACACTGGTGGTCGAAACGGTATCGCCGCGGGCGCCGGCTGCGAACGCGCGCAGACAAACGCAGCAAGACCGAAACCATTAGGGACGACGCTTGCAAGCAAACCGCGCTCGCATTGCGAGCGAGCTTTGTCTCTAATGCCGTCGTTCGCGCAGAGATGACGGCGCCGCCGGAGCCCGTTTCGGTAAACTCGGCCGCGAAGAACGTCGGGCATTTTAACGACCAAAGACGGCCGAATGCGACGTGCCTATACTGTTGCGCTTTTACGTGCTCGCGGTGTGGCTTGTGTATTGCTGCGCCTAATACGGCCGTATTAGGCGCAGCAATCGAGATGAGAGAAACTGTTTGGCGCGCCGAGAACTTCATGCGCGTCAGAGTGTGCGGGCTTAAATGAAGCTGGAAACGAATGGGGAAAAAGTTTGTTTCGTCTACAGTCTTTGCTTCACTTAGATGCCGCAGGCTCGCGTGAACCAGGCAGTCAGTTGCTTTCTAAGCAAGATATTTGATTGACGGAAGCCTATATAGCGACATCGCAACCGCCCCGAGCGACGAGGCACACGAGTAACGCAAATCCTCACGAAAGCCGTTTCTGCAGAACTCGTGTTCTATATGGACACAGATTGCTGAAGTTGCTGAGGTAGGTTGCTCTTGTAGGTTTTCGATTAGGCAGCCACAGCAGCAATCATGGCGTAACACCGGTTTTATAACCTTTGTCCTGGGCAGATACCATTTCAAGATGTCCCGTAATGCTTAGTTTCATGCATGTGGCCTTTATTTCTACTCAGAAGGAAGCGTTCCCCCGCGTATAAGCATGTCATAAAAATCGCGAGTAAAGACGGCGGTTAGTTAAACAAATGGCACTGTTTCGTGTCTTTTATCGACTTATGAAATCTGTGGCAAACCAGCGATGTTTCCAGCCGTTGCGCTCATTCGGTAAGGTATTTGTAGCACTTAGAAAATGCATTGATATGTTGAGCGATCAGGACGTTGCGGGCCTGGATAGGCCAATATCCTGATAAACAGATAAACAGTGCTGACTGGTCCAAAATTTATACTTATAGCAGTGTAGATGAAGCGTACAATATTTTTATAAATAAATTTCGTGAAATATATGATGCATGTTTCCCGTGGTCCACAAAGCGCCAATCTAAAAAAAATTAGAAAACCATGGATTACGCCGTCTCTTTATAAACAGATAAAAAAGAAAGAAAAGATGTATCAAAAACTTTTTATCCAGCCGAGATTTGGCCGACCTGGCTGCATTCAAACATTTCAGAAATAAATTAAACAGTCAGTTGCGTAAGGCGCGTAAGGAATATTATACGAATATATTTGAAAAAGACGGGCGCTGTGATGCGAAATTAGTTTGGAAAACAATAAACGCAGTCATTAACACGCCCAAGCCATCAAATTCTATAGGAAGTCTTACAATAAACGGTGTAACCTTAATGGGTACTGAACTAGCGGATAGCTTTAATAAACACTTTATATGTCTCCCTAAAACAGCCTACAACAAAGATGCTACCTGCCTAATTTCTGTAAAGACACCCGACTCCTTTTTTCTCCCCCCTACACACCCATTCGAAGTTTTTGCTACACTAATGGCTTTGAAGAATAGCTGCTGCAGCCTTGACGCAGAGGGTCTGTCAGTAAAACCAATTAAATTTGTAGCTGACCTTCTTGCGCCTCACTTGTCGTATATATTTAACCTATCGATTAGAGCACTGCACGGGCCGATTTTTGCGGCCCGGGCCCGGCCCGGGCCCGTTTTTACATTGGGCGGCCCGCCCGAGCCCGATCAAAACATTTATGGCGAGACCCGGGCCCGGCCCGGGCCCGGAAATAATCTACGTTACCCGCCCGGCCCGGCCCGCCACCCCTTTACCTTAAGCCCGAGCCTGGCCCGAGCCCGAGTAGAAACCGGCCCGAGCCCGGCCCGAGACCGAAAAATACATGTTTTTCAGAGTTGAGAAGCCCGAGAATAATTCGCAGAAAGCCCGAGCCCGGCCCGGGCCCGCGTCAAAAAACCCGGGCCCGGGCCGGGCCCGGGTCAAAAAGCACACGCCGTGCCCGAGCCCGGCCCGAGCCCGTGAAAAAACTCCTCTACCCGGCCCGGCCCGGCCCACGGGCCGGGCCGGGCCCGGGCTTTCGGGTAAGCCCGAGCCCGTGCAGTGCTCTACTATCGATATCCTGCTCTGCCTTCCCAGACAGACTAAAGCTAGCCAAAGTGATTGTTATCCATAAATCTGGGGCGACACAAGACATGGGTAACTATCGACCACTATCTATTCTGCCACTTTTCTCGAAACCACTAGAAAAAGTCTTTCTCAAGCGTTTGGAAAATTACTTCAATGATAATCGCCTGTTTACAGATTCCCAATTTGGTTTTAGACAAGGCTTATCTACAGAATCTGCGCTACTTAAACAAAAAGAACTAATTTTGCAAAACATTGAAAATAAACTTTTAACACTGGGCATTTTTGTTGATTTCAGCAAAGCATTTGACTGTATTAATCATGACATTCTTTTAGATAAACTTTATGCATACGGTATAAGAGGCAATCCGCTTAAGCTGATAAGGTCATACCTTGAAGAGCGGCAGCAATCTGTATGTGTCGATGGTTGTAGTTCCAGTTTTGAATACATACGATGCGGAGTACCGCAGGGCAGCATCTTAGGTCCGTTCCTTTTTAACGTGTTTATAAATGATCTCGTCCATATCTCCAAGAAAGCTAATTTCATAATATATGCCGACGACACTAGTTTATTTTTATCTGGAAACTCATCGAATGAGCTCCTGCTTGAAGCTAACGTCATATTAGAAAGCCTCCATAACTGGTCACATGTAAACAGCTTAATGATTAATTATAATAAAACAAAGGCGGTCATTTTTCGTTCATAAATCGGAATGTTACGGTATCAATCCCACTGCTTATTGGAGACTACGTCATCGAAATCGTAAATAAATATAAATCTCTTGGCGTAATATTTGACGAACATCTTAAATGGGCTGATCACTTTCGTTATCTCTCTTCAAACTTGTCAAAATCTATAGGAGCTCTTTCACGAGGGCGCGACTTGTTTCCCGTGAAAGTAAAAAAAATTAATATATCATTCACTATTTCATTCTCAAATAAGTTACTGTCATCTTGTGTGGGGAACTGCAGCTCGCATGCATCTAACCCAACTACTACTTCTGCAAAAAAAAAAAAAAAGCTATCCGCATAGTTTCTGGCTCAGACTACCTAGCTCATACCAGACCATTGTTTATTAAACATAGAATACCTCCCATCCATCATCTAGTGTCATTTACCATACTTCGCGCCTTGAATAACTTGATCTTACCTCGGGCTAAGTTCATAATCCAACTATCATCGATGACACAATCGCACACTCTTACTAGCACCAGACGCAAAGAGAAATGGCATCTACCCCGACTTCGCACAACGTATGGCTCCCAAATGTTGCATTTCGTGGTTCCAAACACCCTAAACACAAACAAATGGTACATAGAAAATATGAACCTAAGGTCAGCCCTCCAACCCAAATTAGGCCGAGGTAGGCTGCGGTATTGCAATCATGTAGTGAGTTAGTTAAATTGTAATTCTGTATTGTGTACGCTGATTCATGATATATGTAAAATGTATTTTTCCGCTTCACTGCTGCCATTTTGTAAATGGGCCCCGGACCCTGCTGCTTCAAGGCAGCTTTTTGTCCGGGGCCTTTTTCTCTGGATGCTTGAATCTTGAATGCGAGATCAATGTCATTATTCTTCGTCTTACTCTCCATCTATAGCCACGATTCATGCGCTTTCTCGCCATAAGATGTCGCTTTTCTCAGATGTGTGAGCTTTATTTCACCTTGTGTATACGTTTAGTCCTTCCTAACTTATTATAACTACGTTCAGTGGTCATCCCCTTTTATTTAATTAGAGTCCGGCCCCCTGCACAGTCCGCTGTGTTGTTTTGGGACGTTGAACGGTACCTCCAACCTCTTCTCCTTTTACCGTTATCAACGGTATCAGCCGGCCGAGCAGAGCGACAGTCCGCTCACGTTATCAACGGGATCAGCCAGCCGTGAGCGGTGGATGATAATACTAGCATATGAATAAAGCATAAGGTATCGCTACAAAATACCGACCCTAGACTCTCTCTCTCTCTGTCATCGTTATTTTTCACTTCCATTTTCCCCTGTGTAGGCAGCCTACCGGACTCGGTTTCGCTTGGCCTGCCTACGGCCTCTCTTTATATTCTCTCTATCGCAATCATTTTCCCCTCCCCGGTACAGGGTAGCCAACTGGAGATATTCTCTGGTTAACCTCCCTGTCTTTCCTTTGCCTTTCTCTCTCTCTCTCTCTAAACGGCACTAATCCCACTCACTCACTCACTCACTCACTCACTCGCTCAATCAATCAATCAATCAATTAATAATCGACCAGCCCCCTGAAAGTTGGTTTTATATAGGTGAACTTCCTTACTTTCTATCTGGTTACAAGGTTTTCTAATCGACTGATAACGGCGTGGCTAGTCATCTATTGTAAATGGACATTTAGGCACGATGCAGACGTTTCAAGCGAAGAAAAAAAAAATAAAGGCTAACTTGACGACAGATCTAACGTTCACATATACACGCCAAGCAACATAAATTTAGTCTAAGATATACCTCGATGCTTTATTCGGCAGGGCTGCGCGCTGAAGAGGATTACGCTGGCGATGATATGAGTATATATACTGACGAAGAAGAAGGGTGAATATAATGCTCACCGGAGAAAAACTAATGTTTCTGTCCAGTTCACATGCTTGCAAATGTTTTTCGCCAAAGTACAAATGACGCCCCTCATTAGTGCCACGTTCCAAACACAACACTCATGAAAACGTGCCACCGGAACACGGTAGCAATTGGAAACATGTGAACACGAATGAGCGCAAATGGCGAAAAAAAATTACACCCCCTTATAAAATGCTTTAATCTGATCAAAAATGTAATATAGAGATCTGTAAACATTCAGGTATTCCTCATTTTTCAATAATCTCTGACTTGGCATACGCACACGAAACATTGTATTTTTTTTAAGGAGAGGTGAAAGGAAAAGAGACATATTTTTTTTTTCAAGCAAGAAATTAATTTATCTACAAGTGCTAGATAAATCTCGAACCAACCGAACTTAAAAGATCTTGCTTGAGAGCACTGTATGAAGAGGAACATATTCAAAAAATTGTTGTGGCAGTATACATACAACTAGCGCGCGCGATGAAGAAGCGCATGTACGTAAAACGCGCTAGGTGATACTCCACTACCGGAAGGTGTGTACTGAGCAAACTAAAATGTATACCAACACTTGCCAAATCAGGCTGGTACGTGCATGCACTAGATTTCGCTTCAAGAACGCGCGTTTCACGAGTAATCTAATTTGTCTAAACCTCGCACCACTCTTGATCCCCCTATGCGGCGTGCAAGAATGCTCGCGTCGAGTTGTCTCCATACTTCACGCGAAGGCAGAGCTGACGTTCAAGTCTTCCGGTTGCCTGCGGACTCGTGCGAATTCGTTTCGGTGCCGAATTGGTTGGCGAATCCCGAGGCCCACGCTGCGTTTGAAGCGAACATTGCTTTTCCGGACAAGTTTTTTTTCGCCGCACGACGTTCGGCGCACTCGAGCGGAGAGGAGCTCAGAATTACGACGTGCACGCGGCTCCGTGAAGAATGCCTCGCTGTCGAGAAAACGCCGCGCTGCGCAATTGGAAGTTTGAAACCTTCCGGCCCAAATTCATGGGAACCGCGTAGCAGCAACCGGAGAACGCTTGCCGTCACACGGCGGTAATTTCAACCACCGCAGCCACCCCCGTATAACAAATCCGCGCATTTCGTGCAGGCACGTGCTGGTCTGGCTTCGTTTATATTTTTTTAAACCTTTTCTTTGGGTGCAGAATCGCCCGTGTGAGCTCGTTTCCGCAGACACGAGAGAAACTCGGAGTTTGCTAAAGACGACGGCAGCGAACGAGTTCCCACCGTTCCTCCCACTCCGGTCAAAAGGAGACAAAGAAATGTTGTCACACCACAGAAAGAATAAGGAAGGCGAACAAGAGAAAGACGCGCTAGAAGACTTCCTTAAAGACGGCGAAACGAGCTTCGCACGTGCTATAAGCCGCACCGCAGCGCGTGGGGGCTTCGGGTCCGTAGCAGGCAGTTACGGAACGTTCGCGGGAAATCGTTGCGGGGGCCCCAGTCAAACATTTCGGTCGCGTGCCCCGTTCAACTCAACCCGATCCACGGCCCGCGCAGGATTTCGCGGGAGCGAAGGTGGGGCAGGTGAGATGTAAAAACGAACAGAACAAAACACGCGGAGGTGGCGCGGGAAACCCTATGCTTATAGGGATACGGCGCTTCGGGAAATGACACACCGTTAGCTCCCATCACACCTCTGCCGACGGAGCGCGCCCTCCAATCTTCCGCGCCGTCCTTGCTTCCCTTAGCGAGCAGAGCTCCCCCAACCAGCACCGGTTCGTATCGTCTTCCTTTCTGTTGTTTTTCTTTCTTTCTTTCTGTCTTTCTTATCTTTTTATTCTTTCGTTACCGTCCCGCGTTTCCTGCCACCCATCTGCAAATTTCTTTGCCTCAATCTAACTCAAGAAAACGTTGCCTTGAACTTGTATGGTTTAAGGTTCGCGCGTAAAAAGAAGAAGAAAAAGAAAGGAGCAGATGAAACCCCTTGACATTACTTGGGGTGAAATCAGGGAGTGAAACAACGAAATGGGTAGCTTTTAAGTGCTCCCTGTTTGAGGCAACCTCTGCAGGGCGTTCTCGAAAGCATTTCTCGTGTTTGCTTCTCTTTTGTCGTGAAATACGTAAATGTTCTCCTTTAGGGCGTTAAGCAGCAATTTCTTTGCTCGAAACCAACGATTTGAACGAGTTCACTTCCGTTAGGTCTTTCTCCTTTTTTTTCGCTATTCTTGCTTATCCTGCTTTCTAGACCCCGTGTTTTCCGGTAGTGGTCTGAGCACACCTTCTCTCTGGCCGTGGTGTGTCTTGTGCAGAGCCGATGCAGCGAACTCGGGGAAGTCGATTTCGCAGCTGAACACTCGTCGCCAAGCTTATGCCCCTAGGGATGCAGCAGGTAAAAGATTGCGCTCGTTTCTGAAGAACGCGCTGCCGGTGACAGGCGAAGGCAAACTTCCTAGCTTTAATTTTAAAAATGGGATCTGCTTAGCAATGTTCAAAGCATCTCCGTCAGAGCGGAAACTTGGCTTTCTTTTTCTTGCGCGTTGGTGGTTTTGCATTGAAGTGATTCCCGTTTCATTTCTCGTCGTGGCTACTGTGATAATCACAAAGTAACGCAGCAAAATCTCTTCCACTGCAAAGTAAGTCCTTGATAATGAATGTATCTCGAAACATCCTAAACATAACTGCTTAATCATGCTCCACGATTAAGCACCGCTGCTATCTATTTGTAAAATACTGAAGCAAGTCAGGGCCCTGATTCAGAAAATCTTCTTACGTTAGAATTGTTCGTAAGAAAAGATTTCAGCCAATTCTGATACTGGACATATTATTAACGAAGGTGACCGGTCCAATTTCAAAGAGCACTTTCGAAAAAACGAAAAAAAGAAGAAGAAAACCTTTTTGAATTCAAATCCATTTTCTGTAGGTGTTAATTATAATACCATTAGCTATATGTCATATAGAGGCTGGCGCGTTGCACTTGTTTTCTTTAATTTATTAACTGCCACAGCGTGGGAACTTCGGCTACCGAAGAGCCCATTCATATCAAAATTGTAGCCATGGAAAGCATTAAACACTACACGATGCCTCTCTGGCAACATCAGCGAGCAACTTCTTGCACGACCTCGTCGAAGTCTCAAGCAGTTCATTCACGTTTGTTTGATATTGGATTGAGAGTGCGGGAGAAATATTGATAGGTGATGGTGACTCCGAAATGAGTAATCGGCTACTCCAACACAGTATAAGCTATTGGGGTAAGAAGAAAAAGAAAATAACAAATTACGGATATGTTACTGCTACAGAAATTCGCGCCCTGTTAAGTGGAAGTTAAATGCGCTTACTCCGTTCTATCAAAATATACGCTGTACAATTTTGATGAAGTTTCTCCCGGCGATATTCATATGCAAGTTGTATATTTTTCTTACATGTTCACCTGCAATAAGCAAGCAAGATCTCAGATCATAACTACACTTTCGCAATAGGGCACATTCTTCGAATTTATATCCACGCGTATTGCGGTGATATTTATTACACTAATTGTTCTACACTAATTACACTGAACGCATGTGGCATATAGCACAAATGTATACTTGTGCTATGTGCTGGATTGTGCTATATGCAAATGCATTGAGCTGGATTACTCGAAGAGGCGGACATTACTTACATTGGAAGTGAAAATGCATGATCAAGTATTTAACGAAATTTCCCATGTACTCAACTTTCTAACGATTTACTTTAGCGCGCATGTTGCGATATACAAAATCAAGCTATTGATTTCACAACGCACATCCACTTGGAACGAATTTTCAAAACAAGCACCAGCTTGGAGATAAGCGCTGTGAAATTTGCGGTAAAAATGCGCTATGACTCCACTTAGTTTTTTTTTAGGAAAGTGCCCTTTTATGCATATAAGCTCAAAAATTACGGGAACACCAACTCATTTCGTCGCAAACTTTGCGAACGCATATCTCGAAACTCGTGTCATCCTCAGAATAAAGTCCAAGTGGATGTGACTATTAAAGTCATCGGCTACAATTCGTAAATTGCAGTAGTGTGCGAATAGCGATTTTTGAGACCAAATCGAACAGTACCAGAAGCGAATCGAATCGAATATCGAATACTTTCCGAAAAGCTTTCGAATAATGAACAACCGTTACCACAATTGATATAAAACGATGTTCACATTCCAGTATTCTTAAAGTTAGCAAGTTTCTGTCATTGCCAAGTTCGTTATGAAGCGTTGTTTCTTAAAACCACAAATGAAGCATTATAGAAGCAGCAAAGTAGTTTCTTCGCATGCACAGGGCTCTTCAGAGAGTGCGAATGATCGCTGTACAGCCTGTAAGTATGACTACCTAAGTGAAGTAGCCTGCTCCACTACGCAATAACGTGGCTGTTTGGGCGTGTTGGTAAGACTTGAAAGAATCTTCAAGCGCACAACCAGACGAAGGCGGCAAAAGAAGACTGAGACACACGAGCGCTCGTGTGTAGCGCTCACGTGTCTCTATGTCTTCTTTCACTGGCCTCGTCTGGTTGGTTGTGCGCTTGAAGATTTTGCCACTACGCAAGTTTTCACGTTTTATGTATATACCATGCCTGCGGGGGTGAAATTTTACCGTACTTTTGTTCAATTTTAAGTTTATTTGGGTGCAGTTGACATTTCGAAATATTCGAAAAGGGAATAATCGATTCGTTGTTCGAAAGTTTCGAATATTCGCGCACCCCTAGTAAATTGCATTATGTGCGGCAAAGTAATTATTTAAAAAACAAAATTCAAAAGTTAGTAAACGAAACTTTGTTAATTAGGCAAATATTCGCCTTGATTTTTTTGCAAATAATGTCCACCTCTAAGAGCAATCCAGCTGAATTAGCAGAATTGTGATACACGCCACGGGTGATTTTTAAGAATTCTGATAACGATTTAAAAAAGGCACTTTGTATATGCAAAGAAGGTAAAACGTAAAGACCTATAACAATCGAGAGCGCAGCATTAGCTATGTCGCCAGCCAGTTGTGCGCTAACGCGTTAGTGGGAAAAGGAAGGAGGCGATCGCTGCCAAATAGAGAAGAGGAGCACAGCATGCAGCCGATTCCCGGAACGAGCATCAGTAATCCCCTGCAATTCACGAAGCGAATCCGGCGGCTGCCGTATATAGCCGCATAAATGGATCACGCGGCTTACCGCGATTCCCGAAGGTCGTTCATGAATCTCTCTTCCAGAGGGCGCGGTCGGCTTCGACTGGGCGCCATCGGCTTGAGTGGCCGCCGTTTGTTAACTGCGCCGAATGCGTAATGTGCTGGGGGGTGGCTGCGATCGACGCCGGCTCTTAAGTCGGCTGCGTTTTCTGCTCGGGGCGCACACGAGCAACGTACGTAACTGCGGCCGCGGTTCGTGATAAATCGCCACCTCTCCTCTTGGGTTAGCAATGTTTTATGTTGTCCGCCAAGTCAGGGGTATTGCCCATAAGGCCGTTATGCCGTGCATCTCTTATGGGCTGCAAGGCATGACGAAGCTTTGTCTTCATTACATTGATTGCGTGGAGGATCGTTTCGACGATCCTGCGTTCGTTGAGGCTCCAACTTATTTTTAAATATATATATATATATATATATATATATATATATATATATATATATATATATACATCTGCCTCGCTCAAGAAAATGTCTGTTTCATGTACGATCGTCGCGACCAATCTTCAACGATGCCAAAGAGGGCATTGCGGTAGCATAAATTGAATGAGGGATTTTGCGAATGAAGAGCTGGCACTGTTCTTCTTCTTTCTGGGGCTTTACGTGCCAAAACCAGTTCTGATTATGAGGCACGCCGTAGTGGAGGGCTCCGGATTAATTTTGACCACCTGGGGTTCTTTAACGTGCACTACAACGCAAGCACACGGGCGTTTTTGCATTTCGCCTCCATCGAAATGCGGCCGCCGGGGCCGGGATTCGATCCCGCGACCTCGGGCTCAGCAGCGCAACGCCTTAGCTGACTGAGCCACCCCGGAGGGTAGAGCTGGCACTGTGACCAATATGCTAATTGCAGAGGCATCAATGCATAACGAAATGGCGTTTCATTGCTACAGGTCCCCTACCGAATGATAAACTGTCTTCACTGACTTAAAACGATAGTTACAGCAAATAATTTTTGTGAAATGAAAAATAAACTGATGGTTCCCTTGTTCACCCGCTGCTCATTAACTGGTGTGTTTACACTAACCCCTTTACTTGAGTTGCGTAAAATGCATAAGAACACGATCGTCGGTATAACTTCATTTACAGTGTTGAATTGGAACTTTGTATACCGTATTCTTAACAGAATTTCGCAAGCTTAGTTTTTACTCAAGAAGTAAGATCGACCCGCCGCGGTAGTCCAATGGCTATGGCGTTGTGCTGCTGAGCTCTAGGTTGCGGGTTTGATTCCATGCCGCCGCGGCCTAATTTCGATAGGAGTGAAAAGCAATACGGCTAGTACGTATACCTAGATTTACGTGGACGTTAAAGAATCCCAAGTGGTCAAAATTAATAAGGAGACCTCCACTACAGCGTGTATCCTAATCAGCTACGTAAAACCCCCAGAATCATCTTTTTATTTTTACTCACGAGATAATCTCTTTGGTCATATTGTGAGGAGGCATTAACTTGAGCGACATTCGACGTATGGTGGGCAACTATTAAAGGTTACTAGACCGTGTTTATAAGATCTAACATTTGTGGTGGTGTTTATTGTCTTCGTATTGCCATTACTTATGTCGTCAGCCGTGTTTACATCGTGCTTTTGATGCGATGTTATCACATTCCTGTTACGACGCAGGCCACGCTCGCAGTTTCAGATTTAACGTTCCTTGGGGTGCGAGCAGGTTTATTTGAGGTGAGCTGTGCAATGACGACCATAAGTAATGGCCAGTTCTTGGCACTTCATTCGATGACTGCAGACGCCGCTTGTCGACTTCGCTACCACCGAGCTTATATTTTTGCACGGACAAACCACGTACTTGCTTTTCATATAGCTTGACTATATCTGAGCAGAAGGGTGCATTTGCTTTTCGCTGTAGTGCAAAGGGGCACTGTGCAGCCGCCTGGAGCCTTTCAGCGCAGAAGGACGCACGTTGCACGGTATGGTATCGGGCATGCGCGCAAGCACGTTAAGCAACCACGGCACGGTTCAATGTTACCTTTCATCTGGACATGTTACCTGCACATTTCTGTTGCGCACACAGCTGCTTAAAGGCTTCCAACAATGCGTGTCTTTGGCAAGTATGAGTGCGTACATAGCCTTGTTGTCAAACATCGCCGAATCCTAGGGAAATCCAGACGCATTTCATAAACGGTTTAGAACAGCGCTTATAGTGAGCCTGATCAGCTAGACGCTTCGGAAAGCGAGCGCGACGGCGCTTGTCATTTCCGGCAGGGCGTTTGTCATTGCTCGTGTCCGGCCCTCGCACCGGACGGTGCGAATCGTGCCGAGTTAATGCCGCGCAGTATTATGCGGTGCCGTTGGTGCACAACTTCCCCGGCATTATTGGGTCTACAATGGCGGGCCAATTATAACGAATCGCGCGCCTGGACCACGGCGCGCGCATGCGCTCAGGCGGCACGTATCTTCCGTTTCCTCCCGTTATATATTTCACTCCGTTGCTGCCGGTATAGCCGGTCGGAGAGACAATAACCCCGGAACAGGACTAATTCCGCGAGCGCGGGGAAATTCTGTTGATTGCGCGCTTCCCGCCCGCTCGCCGCACCATACAGGCCACTCCCTCTCTATACTCAGGCGTCGCGGACGTTGGTGCGTCCGTCTGTCTCCCTGTCAGTGCCCGCCTGCCCCGTCCGCTACTAGGCCGGAGCTGGTCACAACGGAAGGACGCGAAAAGCACAAAGTTACGAGGCAACAGCAACCATCGCCCTCTCGGGCGAAACAAACGTGCCAGTGGAAAGCGTTGCGCGCACACCGAAAGGGAACGAACATTAGCGGCAGCAGCGCGGGCCAAGTTGCCAATCGCTCAGTGCATCAAACGCTGGCGCCGCCGGCGTTTATGCTGCAGCGGATGGAGACAAAGAGCGAAGCGGGCTTCGTGTCCATAGAGCAAGAGTCAATAAGGGGCACCCCCGGTTCTGTGCTGGGTGGCGGTGGTACGAGGAGGAGGAGAGAGCCGAGAGATCAGCCGGGTCGACGGCGTATAGCTTCGTCGCAGTTGACGCTGCAGGAAGAGCAACGGGCATTTTGTCAATTGCGGTTCCGCGCGGCGCATCAAGAGAAGGCGAGCGTTCCCGGAACAATGCGTTTTTGTTTCAAAGACCCCCCCTACCCAACTGGCGCAGCGAACGTGGTTTCTTTCTGGTTTTTGTCTGTGTTTCTCTTTTTTCTTTTCCTTTCAGACGGCCCGCAGCTATATAGGAAGCCTGGCCAAAACGAATTCCTTTGTTCTAGCCATATTTTCGGTCCCTCCGCCGAACGGAAAGCCCGTTCCGCAGACCGTACCAATTGTGGCGCGTGATTCAGTGGCTTACAGCACGGACGATGTACTCTGCTGCCGGAATGCGTGCCCCGCTGGTTTCCCGTTGCATGTGGGCTGACGTCGAGGCGGCGCCTCGATCGCTTTGTCGCCTTGCGCGCGATGACGTGATGTCGGGACGTGAATGGCGCTTGTTTATATATGTATAGCGCCATGCGTGGCCCGGATCGAGCGAGCCAGCTTTGAGGTTTTTTCGATAACAAGCAGGCTTCATCGCGTGCTCCGTTTTGTGGGAGAGCGCGCTTTGCGAGAAACAAAGAGCGGCGTTGAGCGAAGAGTGCAAACATGCATAACAAAACCAGTCGTCTTTGTCCCTCTCTCCAAGTCCACCAGACCGTTTGACACGTTTTACTTTTCATTTAGCTCTCGCTCGGGTCTCGCGTTTTTCAACGCCCGCAAAAAGCTTGTGCAGCCTTCGTTGACGGGAGCAGTCACTTTGCTCTGTTTCGAGAGTTTTCGACGCCACTTGCGCGGCTTTTGTTTTTCGCTCCTTTGTTTATGGGGGAATTCCCATCTCCCACTTTTCTTGCTTCTATACGTGCTGGCGCGCTTTTTTTTTTTTTGCACACTTTCTGTCGTTGGACCAGGGCTCCCGTGTTCCTCCTTGTGACGAGCACCGTGTCACTCAGAGTCGCTGGCGCTTCCTAGAATCTGGAAATAGCGTCGTCGCTTGCTGGTGCAGACAGTCGGGTTTGCGGGCGCCGCTTCGCTCCGTCGGGCCGGCTTTTCACCTTCCCGGACACCTCGAGTCGACCGCCGTCCGTCGCGCGCCGACGAAAGCGAGGAGAAGACGGGGCGCCTCGTTTTAAGCACAAAACAAGGAAAAGATGGAAGAACGAGGAGGCGTTGGGAGAATATACCGAGCACACGCTCTCAAACCTCGAGGTTTACGCCTAGCGATCTAGCTATACCCAGGGTCGGGCCTCCTTTGCCGCCCAAACGGCGCGCTTTCCTAGCTGTATAGCTGTGCTCATGAGGAGCCTTGAGATGAGTATACTGCAACGCCTCGCGTCTCTTCTTTGAACACCGCTTAATGAGCCGGCGAGTGCCGCTCTGTCCAGGGAACCGTCACGACAGTGACGCGTCCGAGTCGCTGCGCTCGCACCTGCACTTCGTCTGTGCTGGGCTCGGCGCCGCGCCTGTCAAACTTCTGCGCACGGGTAGGGGCACCTCTGCTATCTCTTGCGCGTTCTTGATGCCGCGGGAGACAGAGACTGATTAAGGACTCAAGAGGTCCAAACACACCGCATGGAAACCATAGAGATCTTATTTTTTTTTATTTATTAGGCGGATGTACGCACCGCTCCTACAGGGGATTGGTCGGAATCAGTGCAACTGATTCGAGGCACAATGTCCTTCATGCACGCGCAGAAGTTATAGGTAACGAGACTACCAGAAGTACAGTATTTATAGGTTTCGGTAACACATGGCACTTGTTCCCGCCACCTACAGATAGGCGTTCTATGCAAAAGTGAAGGCGGCTAAATTTGCTTGTTTATGCGATTGCGCTGACAATCACTTTTCCACAATTTTCGCAATGGTCTTTAGCGCGCGCTACAGGGAAGCCTGTTGAAGTGCGAAGATGGCATCTTTTTTTGCTGAACTCACTCACTCACTCACTCACTCACTCACTCACTCACTCACTCACTCACTCACTCACTCACTCACATCACTCACTCACTCACTCACTCACTCACTCACTCACTCACTCACTCACTCACTCACTCACTCACTCACTCACTCACTCACTCACTCACTCACTCACTCACTCACTCACTCACTCACTCACTCACTCACTCACTCACTCACTCACTCACTCACTCACTCACTCACTCAGAATCTGTCGTTGAAGACTCCTCATAAGATGAATTCACGAAGCTTTCCGTTAGCAAGCGCTGTTTGCCATTGATCGGCTCTTTTTTGGCATCTTTTTTTGCTGAGCTCACTCACTCACTCCACTCCACTCACTCACTCACTCACTCACTCACTCACTCACTCACTCACTCACTCACTCACTCACTCACTCACTCACTCACTCACTCACTCACTCACTCACTCACTCACTCACTCACTCACTCACTCACTCCACTCACTCACTTACTCACTTACTCCACTCACTCACTCACTCACTCACTCACTCACTCACTCACTCACTCACTCACTCACTCACTCCACTCACTCACTTACTCACTTACTCCACTCACTCACTCACTCACTCACTAAATTGATCACTGTGAACTTGATTCGAGGGACTCATCCTTAAGTCAGCGATATACCCGCAGGTCGCCATTCTGGAAGCGCAGTCTGTTGTTCGAAAGTTTGCGACGAGAGGTAAGGATGCGAAAAGACAAAGCGTCGTCATTTTAAGCCGTCACTGGTGCATGCAACAACGAGTAACTTAATATTCTTCCCACGAACCTTTACACGTATTTGTTTTATTCTCCTATGCCTCGTTCTCACACACGATGGGTGCATAATTTTTTTTTCTCATCGCCCAGGTTCGGACGCCGTGCGCGCGCAACGTAAACGTGCCCATTCGCGCATCCATCCGGGACTGCATGCGTCGACAGAACAGCGAGCATTCATACAATCGCGGAGTCATCAAAGTGGAGGATCTCATTGTCCGCAATTTGGCCGGCCTCTCCAACGCCGCGTTGGCCATTAACGCCGCAGAGCCGGGCCGTGTGCCCTGACGACAAGAATCAAACAGCAGCGCCGTCTCATGCGGGACAAATTGTCTCCGACTCGCGATAAGCTCAGCAGTGGCGGCGGCCATCATTCCATCTTCCCTAGCTCCGCCTAAAGACCGGCTTTGCTTTTTTTTTTTTTTTTTCCCCGCTCTGGGAAGCCAACGCGCCAAAGGCGGAGCAACCCAGGTGTTCTCGCCTAATCCGATCTTGAAGGACGCGCAGATGAGCAAACTCGGAGGCCAAATGAGCCAGCCTGATTGTAACGCTGCTTATGCGGGGCGCGTCATTGTCTCCCCGCCGCACTGGCACAACAAACTGCTCGCCGCGCGAGAGGCAAGGAACCGGGCGGCAGCGGTAGCTGCTCTCGCGGACGCGGGAGGAATATACATCGTCGTCATCGGACTGCGAAGCTGTTATGATCTTAATGGCTCGCCCATTAGGCTCTCTCCTCCTCGGAGGCGGCTCTCGCGCGGTGACCAACGGTGCGCGTCCTGCCAAGCTTGCGCGAAGCCACTGCGAGTGGAGGGCTCAAGGAAATTCGGTGCGCGCGGCGTGAATTTTCTCACGACCGCGGAGGAAGGAAACGATCGGCCCCCGGGCAGCGTCGGCGATGACCCGAGGCGCTCGACTCCGTTGCGTGGCTCGTTTAATAAGCATTCGGGTCAAACTCCGGGCCCGCGAAACGATAGCAAGTTGAGCCGGGCCCGCGAGAACGTTGGAGAGCAAAGCGTGTTCTGTCTTGCTCGCCGTCGTGAGAGTCGCGCACCTAGCGAGCGAGGCAATTACAGTGGATTCAAGGAACAAAATGGCAACGATTACAGAACTCCCGCAGGCGATATGGAAGCCTTTGTCCCTTTATGTTCCGGGACCGTCGCCTTTGTCGTGTTCCACTGGTGTCAACGTCGTTGTGAACTTGTGATGTTAAGGCCAAGAGAGCGTTTTGATCGTATACATTTGGTGTACAACTGGTGCCTGCAGATAATGTAATAACCGGCTATTCTGGTCTCAGTTAAGTCTTCAAGGTATCGAGGTCATGAATTCATGACATGAATAAGCAAGCTGACGAAGCTAGCGGTGCTCTCAGCCAGAGATGGACCGACAATAACGACGAGAAGAAGGTTCACAGCATGCTGAAACATCTACTGGACTCGTGGGCGTGTCTGCTGTACAGGGGCTTGCCGTATACTGGAGTCGTTCATTGCAGCTCTTCTGTGACAGCTTACAAAGCTCGGATTTCATAAGTGTTGCATATCTTGGCAAGCGACCACTGACGCAAGGAAAGGTCCTTAAAGATCTGCCGGATATCGATACGAAGCAAAAGGACCCACTGCACTGGCTGAGCCTCGTTCACGGGTGTACGAAAGGCTCATATTATATGCATATACAATGATGGATGTTCTGGAACGTTTCCGCAACATGGATGTGGACCCGTGTCGTTAGCAGTACCGCAAGATCGTCCGAAATCTGTCCTCATCAGGTCTGATCCCTTGTTCCCCTTTTACCCTGTGCAGTGTAGCAGGCTAGCCAAGGCCGACCTCTCTGCCTTTCATTGAATAAAATATCTGTCTAAGGTATCCATGAACGTTTCGAGATTTTAACACTCATATGCATGCTCACATACGTCCACAGTGGCCGACATGTATTTTTTTTCAAGAGCCAATGAACCAACCGCGCTTTCATAAAATAACTTATTTTATGAAATAACCTGACATCATATGACTCGGTTAAAAATCGTTATCGCTTGTGCGCTTGCAATTGGCTGCCGGAGAAAACAAACCCTATAGGGCGAGTCCTGTCCTTCATGACTTCTGCATTTTATAGGATGTAGGAACCACTTTGTTCGAACACTTTAAAACTATAAGTGGCTTTTCTCAAGCGCCAAATCACGCGCCAATTCTGCCGCAGGAACTTCAAAACCGCTTAAATTGTTACCTATAAATCGCGACAAGCATGAAGTGTTATTCCATGCCATGTCATGCAATTCCATTTTGTTAGCTACGCTTGTTGAGTCAAAAGTACCGGCATTTGTTCACATGGAACATTGACGTCCGTGTCGTATACCGACCTCTAAATCTGCACCACGTTTCATTCCTCTGTCTCTCTCTTCCTACTTCGCAATATATATATATATATATATATATATATATATATATATATATATTGATGAAGCTGTCAAGCCGAGATACACAGTACGTCCACGTGTCTACAGAAAACAATTAATGGGGAAAGACTATGGGCCTTAAGCGTATAGCTATAACGTATATAGGTCTGGGCTATAGGCACAGACCTCAAACATTTGCGAATATCTTATTGCTATAACTGCTAATGTAAAGCTGGTCCCGTTATCTCGAGGTATGCAGGCTGGGTTGAAAGCAAGTATGGCCTATACAATGCATAAACGCATCTATTGCACCGCCGACTGCTGTCTCACCGGTGGCAGGCGCATCGTTTGTCGTTCCGCCACCAGTGACAGTTGTAGGCACAGGGTGTCGCCGCGCTTAACTGAACCGCTCGCAGCGGGTTGAGGAAAAAAATTGCCGCCATAACTCAACCGGAGCGCGTCACATAATAACGACAGCGCTTGCCAGCCCCGGTCGACGTGGGAGGCGCATCCTTTTTGCTGCCAAATTCTAAGCGCTCGCACACACGTACAAGGGGGGAATACGCACACGCGTGTCTTTTTACAGCTGCGAGTTTGGTTCCCATCGCTTCCATCAGTCTCGTGGAGCCACGTAATGTGCGACCGTTCGAACGTTTTCCCCGCGCGAAATACTACGGCCCTCGGGCTGCCGTTATCATGCCTCCATTGAGCCAGGACCGCACTTTTCAAACCTACAGCTCAGCGTAGCTCTGAATTTCTGTGCAGCGTGTCTTCGGCTGGACTGTGCGGCCGCGACGACGAGAGCTTATGGATGAGGTCTTAAGGCCCTTTGATACTCTCCTCTGGCACTGGCAATCTTGAGGAAGCTGAATGCTTTTAGACTGTCACATTTTTTTGGCTGTACAATGGCCAGAAGTGTCGCTAAGGCCTACTGTATATACCGTTCTTTCCCCCTCTTTTTTCGTATTTGCCGGCAAGTATATATGCCTCACCACAGAATATTTTGGTTACCGATTCCCCGGTACGCTGGTAGACTGCACATTTGGAGTGCACGGTATACACTCTGCTCTATGTCGCGCTTTGGGAGCTCGCCTCACCGTCAGGTTTCGGGAATGTCTCCGGAAGGAGAAACTGCCCGGGGTCCCCATTCGGCCGCGGTAATTATACGCATCCCGATGCCGGCAGGAAGCATAAACCGCCGAATCGAACCCAGGGGAGCAATATCTGTGCTTCCGCGGACAAAAGAAGAACACGCGTATGAGACGGCACCCGAAACACTTCGTCAGATATACGCGCGTAAACGTTGTGCGTGTCGTTCTTATTACCCTTGTACATCCGGCCGTTTAGCCGTTCGCTTAACGCCAGGTTTCAATGTTATTGCGATCGCCTATTTATTGCTGTGACTGAATCGGGAAGAGAACGCCCTACTCGGAATCCTATTCTTCACGTTCTGCTGTTCGCGCTCATTGCTGTATATAGCACGAAAGGAGACTCCCTGATTCTAGGATAGAAACACTCCTTCCCTTTAGATTCAGTCATTTAGAACGCAGGAGAGTGACCGATCTTAGGGAGGCAGCGTTTCAGCCACGGTATCCTAGACCCGCAACCTTTGTTTTATTACATCAACACCATGGACACCGATGAAAAAGAAGCATAGCGTCGGCGGGAAAGAGTCACTGGGCAGATGTCATCATACCGTATGGGTTAATCAGCGCACTGAACAGGACAAGCGGAAAGAACACAAGGAATCACGGCACTCGCTGCAGATGTAGGCGTAGATAGATAGATGTAATATTTAGTTAACATGGACGTCATGAATGTATCAGTTAACTTTTAATTTCACAATTTCCAGTTACTAATATTGGTTCAATGTATACTGTTCCAAATGTTTACTTGTTTTTTTTAACCCTTGCACCACTCTATTCGTGCCCGATCTCCCAGAGTGAGTGCCGCCATTTCGCTGAGAAACAAACAAACAAACAAACAAACAAACAAACAAACAAACAAACAAACAAACACTAACAAGCAAGCAAGCAAGCACAAACAAACAAGCAAGCAAGCAATCAAGCAACCAAGCAAACACAAACAAATAAACAAACGAGCGAACGAACAAAGAAACAAACAAACAAACAAGCAAGCAAGCAAGCAAACAAGTAAACAAACAAACTAGCAAACAAACAAACAACGTCTTCCTATGCTCTTCTTTTCTTCTGACTACGGAGGTGCTTTATGGCTAGCCTGGCTGAAGCGAGGCAAGATAGGAGTTGGAGAGAATTCGGAACGACGTTTAACTGCATTCATACATCGAACTTCAGTCAACTGACTATTATCATACATCTAATACCAGGCGAACCGAAACGTTCATGATCAAGTTATTTTTCGCGTGAAAGCGTTTGTCTTAAACGATAGGTTTACTGTCGGTGGTTACAACTGGTCGCTGACGTGTCTTCCGGTCACGAAAGATTGGCCGGGAGATCGTTGGCTGGCGACACCGCGTTGATCGGAACGCGGCAGGGATTTTTATCAGAACGAAGACAAGTCTCCGCTTAATTGTTTCACGCCAAAAAATGATAATAGCTTATAACCTTGCTCTGTTATGTATTTTGGTGCGCCTAACGTTAAACGAGAAATTTAAGTCGCGATACTTCTCCAGTCATTTACAATAACAGGCTGTCATGAGTTTGAATGATTTCTCATGTAGTGTCAATACGAGAAATGTGTGTGCTGAATGTCTATTGAGTTCACAACGCAGTCTGTCAACAGAGATTATGATTAAATCAGTCAGCTGTTATAGTGAAGTGCTAAGCAGGATGCGTGTACTTGGCACTCTTGGTGGAGGCTGTTTGTTGTAAGCTGAGTTCATTGCCGGAGGGCGTTTCTTGAGCTCCATGTAGCAAAAGCTTGTAGATGTCGTCTTTCTCCTTGAGCTCCATTTAACATAAGCCTGTAGATGTCGTCTTTCTCCTTGTTTCTTCATTGCTCTGTCTTTCAACATCCTATAAAAACCCAATAGGGATGGAGAAATTTAGGTCGATAATACACCTTAGACTCTTCACCAAGGACCATCTACAACGCAGAAATAAAACCCCGTATAATACACGCTACGTCTCTTCCTTGAGCTTATCGGGGGGAGAAAAGAGAGAGTAATTGAGAACGAAAGGAAAGGTGGTCAGCCACTTCCAGTCTGCTGCCCTATGCATGTGGTACTTTTTTTAAACCATGCAGAATTTTAAACACTTGTGGCCGATAATCCTTAAGCTGGCCGCATTACTCGAAGTGGTGATTATGAATTTTTATTTCTCCTGCATGTAATGTCTGCGGCTTCGAGTAAGCCAGCTCAGTGACTAAAATCATTTTATCTGTCACAGGCGATCAAAAATCTGTATGGCCTTAAAAAACACAAAGACACCCGGCATAATAGCACGGAGAAGCATAGATCGCTGCCGTCAAATGCACGGCGGATGCTTTGAGTACTACTACGCAATTCTAATTTTTTCCCTCAGATTTGGCGCCCAGAAAATTTTTCCGATAGGCGCGGCAGACTTCACGTGAGAGGAGTCCGCATTTAAAAGGAACGCTATCGTCCGTACAACACCCGGACGGTTCGATTGCACTGTCCGCGAATGAAAAAGTCAATCATCACAACTTTTTCCATATATGCCAATGAGCAGTATACTAAGAGCCTCTTTGAAAGACCTAACAACGTAGTAAAATTTATAGCATATATAGAAGATATGTTTTACAATATATAAGTATAGTATAGCTGTGACTATAGTATATAGTCAATTGGGGGTTAGCGAACGGCGTTCAACAATTGGCTCCTCCTTCTGCATTCTTCACCATACTGACGTTATTTCTGGCGTGGCGCATATACTTATGAATTGCAAGAGTGTAAACATAAGCTTCACAATGGTATGAGATGGCATAATGAAAACAGCGCCGCATTGATTGCATAATTTCCAAGCCGTGAACTGAAACATTCAGTAGCTTGCGGAGTGCAGCAAGCGCTGCCGAATATTTTCCACGGAACGTCGTCACGTTTCCTGCAACACAAGCACGACTAACACCACCGCTGAGCGGTCCTTACCGCCAGCCTGCAGAGCTCATGCCAGCGGAGCCCTATAATGGGGGTCCCGACCAGCCTGAAGACCGCTCGTCCTATTTTCTACAATAAATGTTTTCATTTACCACTTCTTCCCGCCTCCTGACTTTCTCGAACTTTTATTTCGCAATTCACAAATATCCTGCCTAACATTGCTGTTTCATTTATTTCACTTTTTAGCCTCAGTTTCCCTTCTCAAAAAACGTCCGTATACTTTGATTTAGGTACACGTTAATGACCCCCCCCCCCCCCCTCCCCCTCCGATATACCGAGAGAAGGGAAGCGCAGTCGAGGATGGCAGAAAACTAGGTGGGGCGATGAAGTTAGGAAACTTGCAGGCGCAAGTTGGAATCAGCCAGCGCAAGACAGGGGTAATTGGAGATCGCAGGGCGAGGCCTTCGTCCTGCAGTGGACATAAATGTAGGCTGTTGATGATGATGATGATGATGAGCCCCAGGTGGTCAGTATTAATCCGGAGCGCTCCAGTTACACCGTCTCTTTATAACTCCTGCATTCATTTGTGACAGTAAGCCTTATCAATCAATCAATCAATCAATCAATCAATCAATCAATCAATCAATTTTCCTTGCTCTACAACCCGTTTGTCATTCTATCTCATGTGCAGTTCTCTTCCCTGTTATACATTTCATAAACGGGCTTTTGTGCGTGTACTTTCACCTCATGCACGTAACCACCTTCAGCGACATACCAGATGCGCTAGACGCGGGGTCTGGGCCGCCGAGTCTCTTCGGATGAGCGCCCTTCTGCACTGCGGAACTCGCCGCGTGGCAAATGCTTATAGTATAGCAGCGCACAGCGAGGCACCCAGCTTTCTTCTCGGCTGGCGTTCTGCCCTCAAAACGCGGAAAGGCACGTTCATGCTCTTTGCCCAGCTCGCTTGGTTTGCGTGCCTGCCTGTTCACCACGAAGGCACGGCGTTGAGACGTTAAGTAATGTCAATTAAATTAAGAAACTGCGGAGGCCTTTCAGCACCCACTGCCACGAGCCAAATTTTTCTATGCCACGTGGTTGTGATGGATTTGCCTGCTGTTTGAGTTATTTACTTTAGTGGGGGCTTTACAAGAGCCCTCGCCAAGGGAGCTTGTTTCCCTGCTTCCCTCGGCCATTTCCAGACACGCTGGAATAGACCAATGCCTCCTGTTGGTAGCCACCAGGAGGCATGTGCGCTCTGAGCAGTCACGTTACATGTGCGTTGAATACCCCCCCTGCTTTGGAAAAATAAATCACCGCCCAAGCACTCCGTACAGATGGTTAACCAGCGACGCTGAAGCGTGCGGCCCCGGTTTTTATCACTGAGTTAATCCCGACGGTTCATTAAACGACTGCTTGGTAGGCTGCCGGATCCTCGGTACGCAGTCGCTGCTTGCGCTCGGCCACCCGGGCCTGTTCTTGTGCCCGGACTGCAGCATCGGCACGGCGAACACAAGCTCTCTCAAGGTGCTGCTGTCGGCGCTGTTCTTCGTAAGCTGCCTGCTGTTCGGGAGTTCGTACGATACGTGGCCTAACCATGTTGAAGTCGGAGAGAAACTGCTGCACGCGCGCTCGGCTGCGACATAGAGAACGACGTCACTGACGGCGCAGCCAATGGCGCGCCTCTCTTTATCTTTTACGTTTGACAAGGGTGGTTCACGGGCGCGTTACAGGTCCCAAGGCCCACCACCCGGAGTCCACAGGGGTATGTACCATTGCGCTTGGACCCTCTCTGTACTATTACGAGGATCGGCCCACATTTCTGCACACATCGGACGGACGGGCTGGACTTGTCAAGGGAGAGAGAGAGAAAGAGAGAGGAGGGGGGGCATGGGATCACTAGGGAATGGCGGGGATATTAACCAGGCTGACCCAGGTAGGCTACCCTGCACCGATAAAATAATAACTAATTTTGGGTAGCCGGCTCTCAAGTATAGCCAGTTACTCCTTCTGTTCTCACTTAATAAATAACAGTACGCGGCAATGTTTGACAGCCGTGCAAGGCCCCCCAGGCTCCCATTTTCGCCCATGCTCCAGCCGCGCAGACCCCGATGGGCATCGCCATCGTCGGCGGCGTCACCCGACAGGCTGTCGCGCTAGCGTGTACCGCGCACACCATCGGCGGACAGAGACGAATCGCCTCGATGGAGGCCGCGCCGGCGGCCTCAGCATCAAGCCGCGGCCGGGACACCGCGCGTTACGGTTGTCACGCGACGAGCGACGCCGCATTCGCCGTCCCCGGCTCCCCGCCCTGGCTGTCGCATGACCGCAGCTTCGCCATACGCGGCGCAGGGGGGTCACTCCCCTTTAACCGAAAGCCTTTGAAGATCTCTGGATGCGGCGTTCGAACCGCGTATTTTTAGTGCCGCCCGCGGTGATGAACGAGTCCCGGACTCGACAGGGATCGCGGCTCCTATCTGCCCCGAGCTCCGCGGTGCGAGCGCAATGAGTCGAAACCGCGAGCGGCACATCTCGTTCGTTTATTCCTTGCTTCCTTTTGTTTTGCTTCGCTGTCTCCTCGGCTCGCGCGCTTGGGAATACGAAGAGCACCAAGTATGCCGCCGCCGCCGCCGCGGATGAATTTACTCCGTGGGCGATGGTGGTGCAGTGTCGGAATCCTTTTGTCGTGCGTCCGCGCCTCGGCTGCATAGAGAGCTTTTCTTTTTTTCCGGCACGTGCACGAGCAGCGCGGAGGGTATGTACGCGACGTTCTGGTTGCCTCGTCGGGGTGAACGATCTCTTCTCGGAGACGATGTCGGGCAGGGCTCCCAGCACGACATGCGCGTGCTTAACGCAGTCTCCGAGTGAGGCCGCGATAGGCGGAGACGATGGCGGAGCGAAAGGGGCTGCTCGGCGATGCCTGCATGCGGCGTCGTGTAATGGAAGGTGACGAGCCGAGGGAAACGAAGGTTAGGGGTCTCTGTTGAGAGCTATACGGAACATGTAGGCGCAAGGCGGTGGTTACTTGTGGCTGCAGGCAGGTTACTTTACAGAAACGCTGCAGAAAAAAAATTCTTTTAAGTGAGAAAGAGCGAGAAAGAAAGGAAGTAAAGACAGCGATGTTAACCAAGGTGCGCCTGGTTCGCTACCCTACACAATGGGAGGGAAAAGAGGGTTGAAAAGGGAGAAGGAAATAGATAAAGAGTGATGCGCACGCACACACAACCGCGTTCAGTGCGCAGTCAAAGGCGCTTCCTCAGCCCCGTCGTCTTGAAAAGTGCAGCAGTGCTATGCCAGCGCCTCCTTTATTTTTTCCAAAATATAGAGGAGGCGCTGGCTATGCGCATACAACAGTCTAGTTTGTCCATGGCCCACGGTTCTGTGAACGCTCTGCCGCCCAGTCGGCTTAAAGCGGCACGTAATGTCTGGCTCTCATTATCAAAAGAGGGGCAGTAGATCACGATGTTCTATTGTCTCGTCGCAATCACACAAGCGTGAGGCACTGTCCATCATGCCAATACGTGCAGAAACAGTATAGTGTAGTCATGCTGGCGATCATCACACTACGCAAACAAAGGACAAGAAAACCAAGAAGGGAACGAAGTAGGCTTGAATGCAGAGTTTGGAAGGCTAATGCCATGTAACGCGAATGCACGACCTTTCATCTCGGTAGGTTCAGCATTTTGCGTTGGCCCTTTCTATTTCACTTTCGCACGTATACACAATTTTTGCGCTGAACTTACCACTACGAACGCGTACCAACTAGCTTAGTGCACGACTTTAATAGTTGTGGCTAAATCGCAAACACTAAAACGACAAATTGAGAGAATGGGACACCACAGTGCACTGTATAGTGTCCTGCTCTGTCATTTTTGTTTTGCCACTCTTCTGTCACTCGTGGAACACTGTCCACTTGTTCCAAAAGAACGAACAGCGTTCCTGCTCTGTAGGGCGTGTACTCCGATATTTCTTGCATGAACACCCGCAACAACACAGTAAAAAGGGAAACCTCTCACGTGAAAGAGGGAGTCGCCACGTGATCTCCAGCGGGCGAGCGAGGGAGCCGAAGTCCTGAGCCAATTGACGTTCAGAAAGAGGGCTTGCCCTGGCTCAACAATGCTTCCATTCGCTCACCGTGAGAACGCATATAGTCGTATAGGCAGTGGACCAATGCTTGTTCTAGTCAATAACGGTGACACCACACTGATCGGGAAATACAACACTACAGATATTTTATTAGGGCGAAAGCCTTAGATGTCTCATTAGTCAGTCGACCTTGAGCGAAAACGCGTCGGCGACACGAAAGGTACAAAAAGGCTACGAACGCTCGACCTTTGGTGGGAGTCGAACCACGATCCATTTGTGGGAGTCGAACCCATGACCTTTGGTGTTAATGAAGTTAAGTTCAGGCACAGGTAATTAAGATGGAGTTAATTAATGCACTCGAAACCACGACCTTTGGTCGGAGCCGTACCCTCGGTCTTTGGTGGGTGTCGAACTGTCGACCTTTTGTGATAATTAAGGCGAAGTTATTTAAGGCACAGGTAATTAACACAGAGTTAATTAAGGCACTGCGAACGCTCGACCTTTGCAATTAAGAGCGATGACTAAGCGAAGTAGACTAAGCGAATTAAGGGGGATGTGTACGTATGTGTCCGTCTTTAATGCATCGGCACTAGGGCTTTCGCCTTCAAGTCGTCTTAGGGATAACATAAGAGACCCTGTGAATTTTAGCGTCTGAAAAATGTAATGAAGAGAAATGTAGCTGCAAGGCTAACAGAGAAAGCCAAACTTGTTTTGTATGGTTGGTTCGACACGAGACTAAACGCTATCACGGCGAAAGAAAGGACGAACGCAGAAAAAAGGCCGCAACAAAGCATCAGGCGCTCGTTCTCGTCTGACAAGCACTTCGGTCAGACTAGTTCGCATATACTGTATATATAAGAAACGCTAATTGACAGAGATAATTCTTTGTCGCTTGCGACTTCGTCAATATTGCGCTGCCTACGACAAAGGGCCGATTTTGTCATGTTTACGTCCTGGTGGACTAGGGTAGGAGCCCGTCGGGTTTCTGAATATAATAAAGTTTTACTACTACTACTACTACTTGTGTCCTTTTCTCTGCCCGTGTATTTGGCGCAGATGACGTTTAATAAAGAAACGCCACAGATGAACATACACGTATAGTGGGATTGTTGAATCAAATACTAAATATAATATACTGATAATGTATACTACTCCCCTTTCAATGTTTGTCCTGAGGAAGATAAAATATTGCAGGATAATATGTGCAGTTCGAAGATAAGCTTTTCTTTCTTGATGTGTCTCACATCCAGGCCACGGTATCGATGACGCTGATCTCGTGATAAAAATGTGTTCCCTAATCCAAATGAACATAGCTATAGGAAACATTTGCCGCGATGGATCTTCTTTTCTGAGCAAATGCTGCAGAAGTCTTTTCTGTGCAATTATGAATCTTCACACGCTGTCGCAAACCGTTACGTGGTCGAGATGCGCACTGAATTTTCTGCTTTCGGAAAATATAGCGTGTCATTTACTATTTCTGTTGTTTATAGTCAAAGAGTCTGGATTGACCTAATTTTCGGTTTTGGAATGTCTTAACAACCGGGCTGACAACTGACCTTCTGGTGAGGGAACTCATGTTGACAAATTTCTTCTCGCCGTCAACATTTTAAATTTTAATCTGCTCTCATGGGTGGCCAATAATCTTCGCACTCAATGTCTCTTCATACGGAGCTGCAACTTTTTGTTTTGCCTTTTCTTGCCTCAGAAATTGGGAGCAAGGGTAGAAGTGTGCACTTTGCGCATAATGCAAGTTGCGCCCTCTCCTAAAGAAAAGCAGAACTGCATTTTACATTCGCGTACAAATAATACCAAACATCTTTCTACATCCAGTACTGAAGAGAGGAACTTTTCCAGCTGTGTCTGCACCGCACTTGCATGAAAATATTCAACATGTGGTTCACTGCATCGACGTGCTTGCATGCTCCTGGTCACATGACCTTTGTCTTCGTGCCACTCTATCAAGCCGTACAGCAGTATGATTTCAAAGGCAATATGTCTACACAATGCAGGCCTACAGATTTTAATTGGAGTAGTTGGTGCCGGCACTATGTGCAGTGTTGTGCGAAAGCTTCCCTACTGAATTGCATTAGCCAC
Source organism: Dermacentor silvarum (assembly GCF_013339745.2). Lineage (NCBI taxonomy): Eukaryota > Metazoa > Arthropoda > Arachnida > Ixodida > Ixodidae > Dermacentor > Dermacentor silvarum. The sequence continues at coordinate 220,538,677 of NC_051156.1, forward strand.
ACGCAGTGTCCCGACTAACCCAGCAACAACACGGCCGGATGCGTTTCGCATTGTGCAAGCGCGAACTTATGCAATGAATCACACTACTCCTGATCCAAGTATAGGCATCCACGTTGTTCGTACGGCTCCACGTTTCCTTGCATTGTCGCATGGGGCACCAGTGAACGCCTACGCGTTGCTTGAGAGAATCATCATCATCATCATCATCATCATCATCATCATCATCATCATGTCAGTGCAGTAGCTAGAATTTAGTTTTGCCACTGTGATCTTCGAGCCCAAGTCCTTGTTTGTCAGCGGGTGCGCTAAGCGGGTGCGTCGTCAGGACAGTTTGCTCTCCGGATGTGCATCGATCACGCCTTTTGCTCCTCTGAGCATACTTAGGAGCGTGACCTCGCGCCTCAGCGAGTGGGGCGCCTGTCTAGGAATCCAGATACTTTGGGGGTTCGAATACCGATGCAACCGTTGTTTCGATTTCCTTTGCTTCCACTAGTGGTCTGCTGAAACTAAAATTTTCCTCCTAAGATCGGCAAGCAGGTGCCAAGTCTCTTCTGGGTTGGTCGCATGACAATCAAGCTCTGGCCGTCCCGGGCGAGATTTGCGGGTGTCACCGATAAGGTGCGATCCCGCTCAGCAGCGACGAGAATCCGTGATAAGTGCAATACCAGAGGAATACCTTAGTATCTGCATGCTTAATGCAGCCGTGTCTCTTATTACGCATAGCGATGCTACAGAAAGGGAGATCTCATTCTGCACCCGCCTCATCCCGATGGAACTTGCTGCGCGAAACTACCAGATTCGCGCCGTGTGTTCGTCACTGCAGAAACAAAGCGTCAGCATAGTGCGTGGAGACGCTGCGTACTTATTCCGCCGAGAGAAGCACCCGATCGTTGCGACATTTGGCGCTGATACCTGGGCAAACAACCGCGATGACTGGAGCCAGAGCCTTGAGCAACAGCGATCCGCAGGGCGGTCTCGGCACCTCGCGAGACGCCCGGTGACGCGCTGTGTCGCACGTTGGCGCTCTGATTGGCCGGTGCCTCCCTCGCGGACGCCCCATTATATTCCGACCGTAGCCGGCGCCGCGGATCCATAGAGCGCCGAGGTGAGGTGCCAATTTTACCTCGGGAACATTTACACCGCGGCCTGCAGACCACGCGGGCCGTTCCATCTTGCGCTCTTCTGTCTCGCCCTCTCAATGCCGTTTCCCGAATTAACCCTCGAGCTGAGCGCGAGAGAGCGACGATTAGAAAGCCGCGGGAACACACACGCTGCGCTGCACGCGCACGCGGTAATAACGTGCAGTGCTTTCTGGGAAACGTGAGGGCACCTGCTGCAGCCCCGAAAGACCAAGGTGTCCAACCTACCTCCTAAAACCGAATGCGCGCTAATTGCGAACGGACTGCGCAATCAAGGCTACCTCTGTGACTGCGCGCGCGAAAGACTGCAACGCTCTCGCGTGCACCGGAATCGAGCTGCGGAGCTTCGTTGCAGACCCCTGCAGATGCCTGAACGCTGCGCACAACTGTGCCGGCGCGCAGCTACTATAGGTGCGCCGGCGGCTTTTTTGGAAGCTCGCATTTGCGCGCGCGATATTCTGCTGATGGGGCAGCCTGTGCGGCCGGAAGTGCGGGCACACAAAAACCCCGCTGACGCGCGGCCCGGACGCTGCGGGCACCTCCTCTTCTGCGCTCGGCGCTCGGTTTATTTTCGAATGGCTCGCCTTCCCGGCGGCGCCGTTGCGCGTGAGCTGATGCGCGACGGAATGTTGTCATTAATGTATCGCCGCCCGCTGCGCCGTGGCGGTTCTCGAGGTTGAGGGGGGTCCGATCGAGACCGGAACGTGGCCCGAGGAACAGGCCAAAATGTCGTCGAGCTCCGGTTTTTCCTCAGGCACCGCGCTTGAAACCGGGCGCGGGTTTGAAAATAACTGCGCGACTCGCGGCTGCCACGGCGTTATGTGTAGCCATTAACAATCCCTTGCCCGACCGCCGCAGTCGGGTATCCGCGTCGCATGGACGCTCGACGGCGCTGCGTACCGCGGTCTAGTCTCGAGAGCAGGCATCGACAGCTTCGCCTTGCTCTTGGTTCGGCACGTGTGCACCTGGCAGGAGCTGTCTCTTTGGCCCTCTGGGATATGGTTGCTGCCGTCGCTGCTCCTGCTGCTGTAGTGGCGTATTGCTTTTCTTTTTTTCCAGTATGGGGAGAAGGCACCCCCCCGCCTGCTTAATGTTCCTTGCACTCGAAACAAATCGCCGACCCTGATATCATCCTTCCAGCCCGTGTCGCGCGCATGCAGTGCATTACTTTCTTACAGCCTGCACGCTCAACCTGTCATGTCAAGGGGGTGTTCACCTTTGGTGGCTAATCTCGCCCCACGAGGTTTCGTGAGGGAACTGTTTAGTTTTATTATTGAGTTACAAAACCTAGCGCTATACGAGATAAGTTCATATCAGGGATATCCGTCTCTGTCGTAACACATTCGTGGCAAAGAAAGAGCGCATTCTATTACAACTTCGTAGAGTTTTTCGTCAGAGGTGACGCAGGTGGTATGCGCCAGTGGCTGCAGTTGATAGTAAGGTCATGCATGCCCGCCTTCTAACACGCCATGCGCAAGGTATGGGCCGTCCTGCGATGTCGCAGGACGGCTGCCGACGGATGCCACAGGTCGCACGCTCTACGAAAGCCTTCACAGACGCTCTTTCCACGCACGTTTTATACGGGCTCATTTGGTCCCAGGGCCAGCTCATGACACCTCTGGCTAGAACGTTCTCATTCACATTAGTGTTACCGGCTGTGTTTCATTGGCACGTGCAAAGTCTGGCACGCATTACCTTTATCTCTTCGTTTAACTAATAGACAGGAGTTTGACAGATTACGACACAGTGAAGTGTGCGCCTTGAGTAAGACAGCACGGTATTTTTGGCTATACAACCTCTCCTTCTCTCAAAGCACGCAGCCCCACCTCCTATATAGGCTACTCCCCGTCCCGAGAGCGGCATCACTGATTCGGGCGGCTTGTCTGTCTCTCGGGAGCAAGCAGGCGGCCTCCGCCAGTGATTGGTTGGAATCGAGTCCGAGCCCACTTTACGGTCCAAAAGGGTCGAGCTACGACGTCGGAATGGTGGTTCGCGCACCGAGCGTTTATATCTGCGTATTTATACCCGAGCCATCCGATGGCGGCGGCGAGGGCCGAATCCTCTGGCGTTTCCCCACAGCTGTGCCGCTGCGCCCGTGGCTTGATTCCAAGTTGCCTCGTCATGCGCTCTGAGAACCGCAAATTGACTGTCTCGGTTGGCCCCTCTCTTTCGCCGCCACCGTGCAACGGACCGAAAGCATAGAAAAGGGGGAGGGGTGTATAGAGAACGCGCTCACACGCTCAGCGACCGGCCCCCCTTTCTCCTCGAAACCTCCTCAGCGCTTCGTGTTACACGAAGCCCGAGAGGGGTGGTGTGGATAGTGGTGGGGGGAAGCCGCTTGGAACTGAGGGGGGGGGTCCCTGCGCACACCCGTAATTAGAAGGCTGAAATCAATCAATCACGCGAGCCTTGATCTCCCCCGGAGGAGGCCTCTTCTCTCGCTGGCGCGCTTTCGCTCGGATTATTTTTAAGAGCCTCCGAGCCGTCGTCAAAGACCGTCTGTCTGTCTGCCTCCTCTTCCTCCGTTTGACTTCTTCGCCCGTTATTATTCTTATTCGCTCTTGCGACAAGGCCTGGTGGCCGCGCGTTGCACAATGCAACGTGTGGAACTATATCACACGACTCGAGGCGCGGTCCCCCGACCAGACGAGCAGCCGCGGTTGTTGTTGTCTTTGTGGGAGCCGCCGATATCCGATTACTCGACCCATATGCCTTAGAGGATCACATGTGTACTACACAGCTCCACAATATGGCCGTGCTTTTTCGTTCGTATTGTGGGGAAAGTAATACGAAGCGGGGTTACCTATGGACATTGCTTATGGGTGCAGTATTCTCAAAAAAAAAAAAAAAAAGGGGGGGGGGGGACACAACTTTAGTATGGTCGCAGCCTCGGCACACAACTTCTTATTCGGATTTTCAGCCTTTATTTAGTATCCTGAGCAACATAGTGTTGTACGATATTACTGACTGAGGTGATAAACTGCATGGTAATTACACTGTTCGGAAATTTAATGGAAACTGCTTAGATTCCGGCGATCCGTCAACTTTGCGGTTTACTGTATACAAAGCAAGAATACGAATGGGACATGGTTGGTCGTCGCATAACGCGACATGAAGTTCATAATGTTTGATTACCAACACCAACTATACAGCCCGGTCGCATACTTCACTACAACGAAGTTCATAGACAGCAAAACGTATATTACGTGCGCGGCAGTCACGTGGCCCACGCGTGGGCGATTACGGTCGTCGTGCCAAGTCGCCCGTATATAAACGGCGAGCGAGGCAAGCGACGAAAACGATCCACCGGTCTGCGTTTCCGTGGAGTCTGAACCCTTGGGAGAGAAGAGATGAGGCGGCTGGAGGAAGAAAAAAAAAAAAAAAAAGAGCGAGGAAGGAAGTGAACCCCGATCCGTCTTTCCGTTAAAAACGGAATACGCGACCAGGCAGTCATCCGTCTGTCTCCAGGCCGCTCCTCTGTGTGGGCCCCGGAGTTTGAGTGAAACGCCTTCTCCGTTTCCCTTTGCTGCCGTGGCTTCGCCTGTGACGACGACAACGTTGAGCTTTTGCGCATTTTAATGGCTCACCCGTGCCCCCCCCCCCCCCCCCCTTTCATTTCTTGCGCAGTTTTAAGAGAAATATTTACACTTTCGGTGCGTTGCTGCTGGTCGGCTCGCCGCGTGCCCTCATAAATCATCCCTGCTCCGCGGAAACGTCGGGAACTCGTTTCCCCCTTATCCAATCAAGCGGCTGAACGGGAAGAGTCGGTTTGCAACCTCGGTTAGCATCTGCATGGCGCTCTCACAAAATGCGATATATGCGCGTAGAGGCAGTGAATGGACGACAGCAGGTGAAGTTTGGAAACGGGAAGAGGCGAGTTGGAAGGGCGAAGTGCATACACGATATTCCGCAGGTTCCTTCTGGTTTTCGCGTCAGGTTGCTGTGTCATTTTCTTTCCTTCTTTATTGATGTATTCAGGACAATATAAGAATCGTCCTAGGGGGCACGGCTAAAGGCAATAGCCTGACTGGGCCGTGCCACCCATACAGCAGCAGCGGCAGCATGACAGTATACAGAACATTTTAAATACACATGTGAAAATCAAATAATATACTTATATTAAGCAAATTGATCGCACAATTCAAAAGAAGGAAAAGAAAAAAAATGAAAGGCAAGTACAACTTCATACATCTTATAAGCATTTCAAGCACAAAAATAAAATGAAAAGAACGATACACAGCAGTAAACCAAGATCAAGCAAAAGTAAGTTAGGTAACCAAAACAATATTACGTAATAAGCAAACTTTTTGTAGCTCAGAACGAAAAAAAAATATTATTTATTGTTCAAATAGATGTTGACACTGGGCAATAGTGTGGGCTACTCCTTGTGGAATTAGCAAAATGAACGTATTATACTGCTGTCATTAGAAAACAAGCAGTTCTCGAAACTTTGCACGTTATGCGTACAGAGGCCTGACAGGCATTAGACATACAACTTCATTAACTTATTTAACGCACTTAATAACCACGTTTATATTTGATCTAATGTTTACATCAACTATCATAATCACCATATATGTTTACGCCTATAACGAACAAGTCTTAGGATGACACCAGAAAAATAAGTAAAACTAGTCAGCGATAACGCAGGCCTCGAAACACTATTTTAAACAAGCGCCTATTACGGCGGGCATTTGCTGTAGGGGCCCTAATAATTCACAAAGTGCAGATTACGCATCATTATACCTAACACAATCGTCACACAAGTTCATCGTGATTGCGGCAGTCCTATGGGAATGCATGGTGGAATTGGAGCTGAGAACTTTGCCCACCAAAAGTAAATAGAACATGTTTTTGAGATCAAATTACCTCAATCATAAATCACATCCTGCAGCTTGTAGTCTTGCGTGAGTACCATCGTTGCCCCTCGCACGTATTGCACTTCCCAAATCACGCTCGTTCGTTACCTATACACTTACGCGGTCAAGGAAGCCTCGGTGCCACCCCCCCCCCCCCCCCTTGCCTCGCCTCTTTGAGTATAGCAGTATAGGAGAGGGGCCAACGTAGGCTTCTGTGTAATGACAACGCTGCCCAGTGAATGACCATGATTGCCAACGTTGGGCCAGTGTGGGTACATATTTCAATAAAACCAGTAATGCCCGACGTATTACCATGCTGTGGTGAGTTTTATGCCTTAGCACGCTGATTTAAACGACGGAAAGTACATATAGTTGCGTTCTTGATATGCTGGGATGATGTTTCAGCTGTGGATATGTACAGTTTAGCAAACCAATTACTAATTAATAATTGCTATAGTAACTAAACCTGACATAACATTTTATATGCATATATATATATATATATATATATATATGCATATATATCCTTGCAGTTCCCGTAACACGACGTTATCGCAATATTTTTCTCCTTCCCTTTTCATCTGGAGCGATTGTAAATAGCTCCACTGCTCATCATTATACTGGGCACGCCACGAGGTGTCAAGGCCACCTTAGACTTAATTGCCGGTATTAGAACATCCCGAATGCATTGTACAGTGCGCAGCGGGAATGTATATAGTACAGCACTGTTCGTAACGACGCCGTCCCTGTTCCCTTGGCCCTTCAGTGTAGGCAGCGATAAAGTACTAGAAGTGAAAGGCGCATTGTAAACCGTAAGACACAGCAATACATGTGCGAATTCTTGTTCTAAAACGGACACAGGGGTATGCCAATTATTGATTAAAAACGGTTCAGTGGTATGCCATTTCTTGTTCAGAAACTCTTTCCCAGTTTTTTTTTTTTTTTTTTCGCCCTTTCTGACTAGACTGAAGGTAACAAGCTATACGCTATCGTGACGACCAGCCGCTCGACCATGTCGGTGGTAGTAATGACAATCGAAGGGTGTGAGATACTAGTTACGGCTGTACACAGCTTCTGAATACACAAATCGATACACGTGAAAATATAGCAGAGCAAGTCGAGCGTTACATTAAGAAAGGAGATTCTGGTGAGCTCCTGTCACTTATAGAGGGCAGCCACTATATCTGACTCTAATTGTCCAACGGAAAGCATACGTATACATACTAACGAAATTGTCTAGGTAGTATGCCAGATCTTACCGAACAGATGGAACAGCTTTTATACAAAAAACAAAAAAAAATCAATTCTGACCTTTTATGTGCCAAAACCACCATCTGAATATGAGACACGCCGTAGTGGAGCACTCCTGGTTAATTTTGACGACATGGGGTTCTTTAACGTACACCCAATGCATGGTACGGGGGCGCTTTTGCATTTAGCCCCCATTGAAATGCGGCCGGGATTTGATTCCACGACCTCGTGCTTGGCTTTCATAACTTGGGTCTATCATGATGGTTATAGCTTTTTCTTTTGTGAAAGACAGGCCGTAAACAAGATGGAAGAAAAAGAAGAAAACGACCGCGGGCTTTGTTGAGCCAAGTTAAAGTAACTTTTGGCTCCATTTCAACCAGCTGCAAACCTTCTGCGGAGTAGCTGTCTTGTTGCGGAAGCAGAGGTCCTAACTTCTGCCGAGCTTAACGAGTTGGTAAGCTCAATTTATCAAGCCGATGTACGTCATCGGTGCTTCCGTTGTATGACGGCGGTTGACAAAAGGTTGTTACTGCAGCTTTAGTGAGCCTTTTTCACGAGGGGTGGCGCCGCTGTCCTAGTGGTAGAAACCATCACCCAGCGCGACGTTGTGCGTGCAGGCGCCTTTCTTTTTTGCTGAGCAACGGCCAAGAAGGTGTGACCGTCTTCATAGGTCGAGATAGTATAACGGCTGGAACGGGTAAGTGTCGGGAAATGTAGTCACACGGTATACCACGCATCTCTAACTGTTAGTTTTCCACCACCTTCCGCCGGGTTGGTTCTCCACGCGAAGCCTGCAGCATGCTCCTAAACAGCACGAGGTTCGCGCAAGCGCTCATCGCACTTAGTCAAAACGGCTGGTTCTGGCGTGTTCGAGTGTGCTTCCACTGCGCATATGCAAAGGGTAAAGATTAGAAATACTATTCGGAGAAGCAAACAGATATTTAAATAAACAAGCCTGAATTCAAGTTTATGATTCATAAGTGTACTGAGGGCTACTGTTGGTTCCTAAGTCATGACACAAAAGTGACCAAGGGTTGTCTCAGGCTCCATGCAGCCTCAGACATCGCTTGTTCATCCATCTGCTGATCTCTTCCAAGTCTCCATCTTTCTGTGAACATATGGCTTGTTTGGATTTACACAATAGCCAGTTTCTTGGGTGGGGACAGAATCGTGTTTTAATAGCAGAATAGGACCACCCCTTCCGACTGTTGTCGTAGGTTGCGGAAGGGGATGGTATGACGTGTCATGAGAGCTACAATTACAAGCCGCCAGTTCCTTTTTCCGAGAGAAACTGGGGAAACGAGTCCGGCACGTGCTCGCTGTGTTTTGTTGAGATGCACCATTTCGCGTAAACTCGTTTTGGACCGATTTTGGTCAGAAGCTTTGCCATGCGCACAGCGCTTTGCCGAGCCAATACGCAGCACTCCCACTCTAAGCTGAAAGCATTGACTTTGGCCGGGCTGTAACACCTAAGGCATTTTCCCTGCATGTCTTAATTGCTGTGCTGTTGAGGGAGAGAGAGAAACGGGGAAAGGGGAAGGCAAGAAGGTTAACCAAAAGAGATTCCGTTTTGCTACCCTGCACTGGGGGAAAGGTAAGGGGAAATGAAAGACAGAAAGATCAGCGGTGAGCTAAAGCAAGGGCATGACACAAAAGTAAATAGAGGTGTGGAACTATAGTCTCTCTAATCTGCCACTCAAACGCAAAAACTTCGAGTGCCTTGACTGACTTGCGGTATGACGACTGTATAGGTAGCGGCCGTGGTATATAGGCCGGCGTTCCAGGACTGTCTGCTCCGAAAGCGGCCGGTTGTCAAGACGCGCCAGCGCGGTCGCGAGTGACTGCCTGTGTGCGCTGTATCAGGGACAACGGTAAACAACATGTTCAATAGTTTCCTCACTACGGCAGTGGTCACACGCAGCGCTATCTTTGATATGGAAATCAAAGGAATTTCGTAAAAGCGACGCCAAGCCACAGTCGGCAAAGTACTGTTGTCTAGGGTCGGGATAGTCCAGGTGGAGGACAAACTCAAAGGCAGGGGTCCAGTCGATGGAGACGTGTGTTCTGGAAGCTAGGTGTGTTCCACAACGATTGTGTGACATCATTTGCAAGCACTCGAAGTGTCGCTGCTAGATCTATTCTTAACAGCGGGTTTGGTTCCTGCACGCCGTCTTCATGACCAGGGGAGGTATTCTGTAAGAGTCCACCTCGTGGACATTTCCATTTCGTCTGCTGCTGAAGCTCTGATTGACTGAGTTGGGGTGCGCTTCAACAGGAACCAGGCGCCGCAGCCAATCAACACTTCAGCAGCAGACGAAGCGGACATGTCCACTAGGTGGACTCTTACAGAATACCTCCCCAGAAGTGGCTGCTGCTGAGGCCAGCCTGTTGGCAGCATTCAATTACCATGGTAAAAACAACATAATTACATTCAGAGACTGACCTCTGTTTCTGCCTCCTATCCCTGCAAATTTCCTTATCTCATTATCCCAGTCCTCTGCTATCATCGACTCTGCCAGTCTGGTAGACCAGCTGTTATCGGTCCACACGCATTGCGTGACTCGCCCCATTAAACTTTTTCCTCTTATCCTCAAACGCAGAGTATGAGCTGTAGCTGCGTCTTGCTATCTAATCCAAATGGGATCGCTCAGAGCCACTTCACTCGCTCCATGTAGCTGTGAATGTGCGCGGCTCGTACTGCACCTATGTACAGTAACACGCCACACAATTTGGGACTTCTGGAAGCAAATGTTAACGAGGCCACTCAACGACAGCTGTATAGCCTTCATAAATGGTGCCCCATGTACAGCCCGTTGTTGCCCTGTGTCATTTTGAAATGACGCGTGCATACAGCGACAGCGGTATAGTAAAACTATTAATAAAAGCAACGCAATCAGGAACTTAATAACGCTCTATATCGGGGTCTTTTCATGCAGCAATCAATCAGGACTGATGGGTCGTTTCTGGTTAGATGTTCTCGTGTACTTTTTTTTTTTTTACACCACCTCTATACGTATATGGCGCGCTATGTATATAGGAGCGCAGCGATATAAGCCGAGAGGCAAGAAAAGGCGGCCACGTGTAAAAGAGAGACAAGAGAAAAGGATTATACGTGGCGCACGCCCCCGGCTTCTCGCGGCATACTAATAGCGAAGCGCGGCAACTTGTTCTCCGGTTTCGATGGCCTCGAGCGGTATCGAGACCCCGGAGCCTTTCGATTCGACGGGCGAAGGTCGCCCGCGCCCGCAGCCCCTGCGCGGCGGGGCGGGGACGATCCTCGTTCGGGGTGGACAGAGCGCGCTGACGGATTGGTGCCGCCGCGCTACGATACAGCGCTCCGTTCTGGCGCTGGTTTTAATTTCCTATATACCGGACCCTGCGGCCGGTTCCCTAATAGAAAGCTATCCTCAGGAATTCCGAAACCTGCTCGCACGCGCGTCTATATATAGGCGGCGCAGCCGGATGGCCTTAGTGGGCCGGCCGCTCAACCGTCTCGCCGGCGTCGATCATCATCGCTTACACGTCGCGGGAGAGCGAAGAAAAAATTATTACAAGCCGGCGTATTAGCCCCGGAAAAGTTGGCCGTCGGCGCCTTGAGCGCATATAGAGTTCACCGCAGGGTATATGCGAACGGGAGAAATGCGTGCAGGAACAGCCCTGTCGGGGTGTGTACGTGCTATCGTCTGAAATTATCTGCACGCATTGCATTGCACATTCTGAAATTGTCATCTGGAGAGTTGTTAAGCATGGCTTCTCACGCCGGTTTGACAGTATAACACAATGTGGCAATGGCAGAGCATATAGTGTTCATAGGGCGCAGTATTCAGTTCGCAGTGGCCATAATGGTGTTTAGCAGATTCAGTCAGCGGCTTTCATAAACTACACGTTAACATGAATCCGATAGAATCGAATCGAGTTGGCTTGTCGGGCCGAAACGCGGTCATCGGGTTCGTATATATGCTAGCCGGTCGAGACAAGCGAGTGTCGAGGTGAGTTAGGTCAACCCGACTGCAAGAGGTGTCAACACGTTTGGCAAGATGCATGTAAATGCGGACGGGTCGGGATGTGTCAGCTCGACTTCTGACTCGACCCACTCTCGTCGAGTTCATGTAAGCGAACTTCAGGATAATACATGTCTGTGTCGAGCTGTTGCGCGCCTCTTCGTACTTTTTTTTTTTGTCGAATCTTCTTGCGTGACAATTTCTATTCTCAGTACTCTGTAGCGAGCAAAATTGCCGCCGCTAATCTGAGAACATGACAGCCGCTGTGCGTACCTTGGCAATCTTCGCGCTTGCAGCGATTCCACGCACTTGGCTTCTCCAAATGGGACGCGACATGTTTACTCAATTTGCTGAGACATCGCACGCAACCAAGAGCCGAACACGGAGCTAGGCGCACGCTGAGGTATAAACTTCCTCCTCTATTGAGAAAGCTCGACGGGGGAGGAAAACAGAACAAAGGACATCGACGCCTCCGACGCCGTGTCACACAAGTTGGTCGAAAGAGCAGCGCTTCAAGAAACGAGGCTCCAAAAATGGCGCGTTTATTCTTTCACGTGTCGTCGCCGGCTTCTATGTTAGTGTCGTCGTGTCACGTCGCCGTATATGTCTTCAGCCGTTTCCTCAATCTGTTTTCCTTACTCGCTACACACGTACACACATCGCCGGCCGCGGTGACTCGACTTGCTGTCGCAAAGCATCTGGCTCGGTCTTCGTGAAAAATACACAGGCGTGAAATGTTCGTCGCACTTTGGGCTCGCAATCACGACCGCCTGCGGTGGTCTCCCATTATTTTTTCCTCCGAGGCGTATACACGCATACTCCGCTTTTGCAGCCTCGGTTACATTCGAGACGGGGAAAAAAAGAAAAAAGACGAGAAATAAAAAAACAGAAAGCCGACTCGTCGTGATTCTGCGGCGGGAATCGCGGACAAAGAAGGCCCGCAAAAGCCCCGGCCAAAGCGTCGACGTGCATTGCGCTGCCGCTCTTCTTGTCAAGCGGACGACGTGAATTTTGCTCGTCGACTCGCATCGGTGTTGCTCGCGCTAAAAGGTTGGTCACGCGTTCATGCGCTGCAAACCTGATCCGACCGTTTTCCCGCGGCTCGCACCGAGCTCGTTGTTGTTCTTGTTTTGTGAATTTGTTGGCTTCTTTAATACCCAGGCATTGCCATGTCCTGTGTATCGCGAAGCACGCGACGTGTCACTCTGTCGCCGTGTCACTATACTGCCTGTTGTTTTTTCTTTACCTGTTGCCTTGGCTATCCCCGTCTCTCCCGCGAGCCGATTGCTGCGTCTCAACATCTCCATGTCGATGATTTGTTTAACGAAAACAACTCAATCAACTTTGCCAATCCCGATTAGTCGATCGAACTTCCTAAATAGTAAATAGCTCACTTTTCACCAAGACCAGTAGGGAGAGAGAAAAAGATGGAAGAAGCTGATTTCACGCACGCACGTATACGTACGTAAGTACATACATACATACATACATACATACATGCATGCATAGATACATACATACATACATACATACATACATACATACATACATACATACATACATACATACATACATACATACATACATACATACATACATACATACATACATACATACATACATACATACATACATGATATATACAAGCATTACGTACCCACCCACACACCGTGACATCTCTGTACACAAACACCAAACTGGAAGGAAAGTGTTAACAAGACACACAATTTAATCAGAACAAATACGATCAATACAAACCCGCCGCGGTGACCCAGCGGTTATGGTGTTGCGCTGCGGAGCACGAGTACGACACGCGGTCTCCAAAACGAACAGCGGAATGAATGCGCAGCATAGTAAGACGCTTCGCGGGGTCATTGAGCATGCCAAACCTGTCGCCCAGTCGCATCTACTGCCATACGTGTAAGCCTTTTTTTTCGCACAAGGACGCAGAGATTGAAAGGACGATGTTCCTCACCTTCCCGAGTTTCGCAGTTCAAGGCAGCCCTGTGTCATGACGACAGATCTTAACTACATAAAGCCAACAGACAATGAAGCCAAGGAAAGCATCGGGGAAATTAAGTGCGGTTGAAATTGGAATGTAGAAAATAATGAAGAAAAGGGAAATGAAAGTGGACGAAAAGATAACTTGTCGCCGGTGGGAGACCACGTGTCACCGGCAGCAGACCACGCCACGTCTTACGTGGCGCCATCAAGCTAAAAAAAGGATGGTCCACATCCGCCCACCATGGTTCTCAGTGGCACTGGCTAGCACACCTAGGGCTAGACCTAGTAAACATAAATATCCAAGTTAGTGGACGAATTGATGGCCTTCGCCGTAGCACAGTGCAACGCACGCGTAATGCGAAGGTTGCAGGTTCGTCTCCCGCCAGCGACAAGTTATCTTTTCGTCCACTTTCATTTCCCTTTTCTTCACTATTTTAAACATTCCAATTTCAACCACACTTAATTTCCCCGACGCTTTCCTTGGCTTCATTGTCTGTTGGCTTTATGTAGTTAGGATTACCAAAATCGAGTCCCTTGGTTCACCTTCTTATTTCCTGACGACAGACATAGTCACTCTAGCAGTGCTGGCTTCGAGAAAGAGAGATAAACGGGATGGGAAAGGCAGGGAGGTTAACCGGACAAGATTCTGGTTTGCTACCCTGCAATGGGGGAAGGGTAAGGGGAAATGAAAGATGGAAATGAACAGCGGAGATAAAAATTAGAAAAAAATAAAAATAGTTTTTTTATCAAGGCTGTGCATTAACTGAGTCGTATGTACACCAAATGTATATTATAAATATCCGCGCACACTAACAGACAGTATTCATTCACCTGTATACATGTCATGTTTACTTAGTGCCAACTGAAAGTTTTCGTATATTCCTGAAAGCTACACAAAAGGGACAGGTGGGCGGCGACGCCATTTTGAAATTCTCGAAGTAGCTGCCTGTTACGTCACAGATTACGACAATATCTTAGCGAGTCTCTCTATAACTTTTTATCAGTAAAGCCAAAAAAATGGTTGGTTTTGAAAGAGGAAGTTGAACCCGACAACCTGTTAGACTTTCGCTGCCGAAGGTAAGGCGGACACAATTCCACAATAAGGCCCTGTGACGTCGTTCAGTAACGTCCTCGTTTCGTCGGCTTGGTGCCCGAGAAAAGTTCAGAGGGGAAAATGCAGGTTTTGTTTGCGATGCCATATATGTGACCTTTTCCGACCGAAAAAAAAAGTTTTTTAAATGAAGCCTGTATTCCAAACAGTAAGGTGTCAATCAATTCTGATTTATGTTTGCCTTTATTGCCTTTAATTATAGTCATCGTCCGCAGTTAGGAGTCATTTGTCTTTTCCTGGCAGCACAGTGTCACGAATCAACGCATAAATAAAAAAGTAGTCCGCATGTGTTTTGCATAAACTCCCATCTCCGAAGCTCTCAGTCCGACCTGTTATTCACATACGTTCAAGTAATCACTGCTTGTCGATAATTTTGCGGTTATTACTATTACAATAGAATCGTGCTTAAAATGTCCTTTTTTAATTTCTAATAAAAATTCTCCTCGAGTACTCAATAGTTTCTGAACATTGCTGAGTCATTCCGCTTCCTTGTTTCTTATCTTGTGGCACGCTGCGGCTCTTTCTGCGACAAAAGGGAGTCTAAAGAAGCCTTCGCAGATCATTCGCATGTGTCGAATTATATATACATGTTCACACGGACTGTATACATATTCAGTCTTATTGTGCGTGCACACGTGATTAACTCTCTCGCGGAGAGCTGTCAGCATGGACCTCTGTCTTAGTGTTATTGCCGGGCCGACGTCCACTACACTATATGCTCCTCCGAAAAACGCTCAAACCGCTCACGTATATGGAAGATAAGGCGTCCGTGTCGTCGATTCGCGTGGGGCCAGTGAACTCCGCCGGCGCGCGGAACACAAACAGCGAGCGATGCCGCTGCGCCGGAGCGCTCCGGTTCGCCCGACACGTCCCGAGCCGCCATCTCCGGTTCCTCAGATTCCGTTGAGGCCAGTAAAAAAACCGCTCAGGCATTCTGTCTAAAAATCCGAGCGTGGCGCGGCAGTGCGATGGATAATGCGCGTCACCCTCGCCCATACCCATGCGCACCACGCCGTCTCCTCAACTCACTCGCTCTTTCACACTATGTACTATATAGCCCGTGCGGTGAGACGTCAACACGACTCCCTTTTTATTCGTGCCATCTCGCTTTCTTTACTACTATTTTTTCTGTCCACGTTTCGTCTCCGAGCTGCTTGTTTCTTGATCCCGCGGGCCAGAGTAAAGCGTTTTGCATCGTCCTTCTCCGCAACACACTCGGAACGCGCGCTGACATTCCCTCTTCGCTGTCGACCCGCGGGCGGACGATGTCATCTCGGTCGGCGGCGTGCGTTGACGCTGCTGCTGTAGCCCCTGCGGCAAAGCGTTGTTCGGACCCTGACCTTCGCTCCCACGGTCTGCTTCCTCGTCGTGCACCGCGAAAAGCAGCTCGCTCCCGCTGCTCCCAGCTATATAGGAGTGCGAGCTGTTCCGAGGATGGCGCTGCCATTTCTTTCTTTTTTTTTTTTTTTGAGGCGGCGAGCGTGAGCGCGCTGTACCAATGTATATGGCTGACCCCCGGCAGAGTTCGTCCGCGCGCCTTCGCCTTGTACGAGGGCGCCGCGCTTAATGGTCTCCTCCGTTCGGTGTTGACACGTCGTAACCGCTGCCCGCCTGAAGTTGTCGGCGGGGCGCTGATAAAGCGAGGCGACACGCCGCACGGCTCGCCTGCGAAATAAAGGCGCGAGTTAGCGATGTTCTCTAAAAAACTTCCAGACAGAGCCTTCAGCGTCGCATGCGTGAGGTGTCGAAGAAATAGGCAACGCTGCCGTTGACTGCGTGGCGTATGGCGCAATCGTACCATTATTTCTACGAAACGGTGATTGTGACTGTGTAGAATGCGGTCCAGCCGCACATACCTTGGGTTCTGAACACATGTCGTTCTATATATACATATACAGGGTGTTTCAGCGAACACTTTCAAAAATTCTCGAAGGTTGCCTGCGGCACATAGCCCAATTCTAGTTCATGAGCTGGTCTACTTGAAGAGGCGGACATTACTTGCACAAAAAAATTGAAATGCATAATCGAATAATTAACAAAAATATATTGATTAAGTTTTTAACTAATTACCTGATGGCCCATATTGCAATTTACAAATTGTAGCCGTGGAGTTTGCAAGGCGGATCCACTTGGAACGAATTCTCGGTATGACACTAGTTTCTAGATATTAATTCCCGAACTTTGCGGGAAAATGCATTGGCGTTCCAGTTAGTTTCTTGAGCAACCGTCGCTTTATGCATTGAAGCACAAAATTAACTGGAACGCCAATGCATTTCTCCACAAATTTCGGGAATTAACATCTAGAAACTGGTGTCATTCTGAGAATTAATTCCAAGTGGATCCGCTTTGCGAACTCCATGGCTACAATTTGTAAATTGCAATATGGGCCATCAGGTAATTAGTTAAAAACTTAATTAATATATTTTTGTTAATTATTCGATTATGCATTTCAATTTTTTTGTGCAAGTAATGTCCGCCTCTTCAAGTAGACCAGCTCATTAATTAGAATTGTGCTATCTTCCACAGGCAACCTTCAGGAATTTTTGAAAGTGTTCGCTGAAACACCCTGTATATACATGCATACGGGTTCTTCAATGAAAACTGAGGCTGATGCTCTGACATATGTATTTCTGATGATAATTATCCGGCGGTATTTTTATCCGGTTCCATATGCGCCCCTGCACGCGTCCCACCATTTTTATCAGGTCTATATGTAGATAACATGAGTGAAATCATCTTTTGCCACGTTCTTAAAAACTGCCTCCAACGTCCTAACTACGCCTTGTTCCATATCAAAGCAGTGCTGTTTTTTACCGTGTGGTACATAATTAAGATGGAGAGTGCCACATCTGGGTTGTAGGACGTGTAAGAAAATTGTTGGGGACCGTATACAAAGGTATGAAGTGGCCGATGCATAATTTTCAGAAATAAAGATTTCGGAGCACCAGTCTCAGTGTTTATTGAATGACTCTCGCATATATAAAACATGCTCGGTATAACGTAATGATTCTATTTCAATTTTTTTCCTTTCCTTATTTCAGCGGTTGTCCAAGCGGCTCCCCGCCTACATTATATCACTGAAATAGGCCGACCTCGAGTGGTGGCATGGTGACAAGAAAGCAGTAGAATCGAGAGAAATAAATCCTTCCATTAGACCGGCCGCTAATTCTTGCGTTTCGCGCCCGTATAAAGGTTCCACTCTTCAATGCCTATACGCGCCCCCGGTCAAGCTCGTATGCGCCATGTTAGAGATTGTCGTGGCGTTGTATCAGCGTCTGGAGAGGCATCTGACCATACAGAGTAAATCATTCCGTCCAGTATATATATATATATATATATATATATATATATATATATATATATATATATATGTGTGTGTGTGTGTGTGTGTGTGTGTGTGTGTGTGTGTGTGTGTGTGTGTGTATGTACACATGCATACGCACACGCTGCATGCGTATGCGTACCTGTGTATATGCGTGTTCTTTTATGTCCATGTTTGCGTGCGCGTACGATAGAGCGATATTCAGAGATCCATAGTGGTAAAAGGAGTGAAGCGAAAAGAGGGACGGGGTGGAGCAGGAAAGATAAGCGTTATCCGTATAGCCATCAACTAAGAGTGACACTAATCTTGTCTACTTCGCTATAAACGCCCTAGCTATCAGCTAAGCCATTTACTATTGGTGGGCTTACAACGGCAAACAGGGCGTTAAGAGGATCAACGCTTAAATGAAGACGAGGATAGTGATAACATAAGTGATGTAAAAAAAAAAAAAGATTATAACCCATTACGGCATCTCCGTACGTGCTCATGAAATTGTTGAGCTGTCAGCCCTCCATGCATTTTCCCCGCGGTAGCGCACACCCCGACGCGCGCTGTTTTATATATGAAGGATGGCGCGCGAGCTGAAATTTTCCTCCAGTCTGTTCCAACGTCGATGACCGCCACTCGTCTCCCCGTTGGCGCGCGACGGACGAGCCGGCGCCATGAAAGTGTTCCTTCTTTTTTTTTTTTTTTTTTTTTTTTTTCGCCCTCCTAAGCGCTCGTGTTTCAAATGGTCGGCGCCCGGTGCCGTGTGTCGGGCAGCGATACGAAGCCCAATTGGATCCCTGCGCACGGCTGTCCCTGATAACGCATTATTCGAGAGCGACATCGCAATCGAGAGACTCTCGCCTAGACTGGCGTCCATTTTATCGCGCTCAACAGGATCCTTGAACCGCGGATGTGCGGGGGTCACAGGCTCACTGGAGAGAATCAAACAACTTGTCTTCGCCGCTCGGTCTCCACCGGCTGGCCTGTGAGTGACGGGTGTGGGGTATACCACTTTCTTTTTTCTAGCGCAATACGTTCATCCGGTCTCACAAGTGGCCGACGAGAAGGGTAAATCGCATCTCCTCCGCAAAAAGGAAGGGCGCCTGTATATATTCACTATAGACACTCGCTTTTAACACGTTCACAGTTCACTTGAACATAAAGCTGGCCTCGCTCCAATGACATCACGAGACAAGCAGTAGCTTACCACTTCGTCCTTTCGTGAAAGCGGTTGACATAGAGGAACAAGTGTGTCTAAAATAAAATTACCACGTCGGTAGTGTAATATGACTATACCGTCTGCAGTGCCAGATACGACGCACCTTCCGAGATGATCGGTAAAAAATTGAGCCATCGACAAGTAACTTCAATACACTACCTTTGACGCCGTCATTTATACTTAAAGCCACCATTGGTTGCGACCGAACGGAGTAACGGAGTGCTGGCCGCGAAGAGTCAAGCGATCTGCCTGTCATATATCCATTCGCTCAGATTTCGGGCGCGAGTGACAGCTGACGGCGGCTAAGCTGCATTTACTTTCTCTTTGGTCGTTCTTCTGGAGCAATCCTCTGACATACGATGGCTACCACACATATTTAGACTTGCGGATATTGTACTTCTCAGCCAACAAGAGTGCCTGCCATCAAAAAACTCAGTAGAATGCAAGGGGAGCAGGACGCATGTACTTTTTCTTCGTCACCTATATACGTTTCTGCACTTCAGCATTCATCATCATGGCCCGACTTTTCAGGCAGGTTCTCTGGCCAGACTTTTGAACATTACCGTTGTCTTCTGCATATTAATCTGCAACCTTACCCTTACACGTTCTTGGCTGTATAAGGTCTTCAATCATTTGTTCCGAGTCATCGCCTACGTTTCTGCAGAGCAGGACAACGCCATCTGCAGACCGCATGCTGCTGACATATTCGCCGTTAAGCCTCACTGCCAGTCCATCCGAGACTAATACTTTCTTCTAAGCATGCAGTAAATAGCATTGGAGAGATGGTGTCTCCTTGCCTCACCGCTTTCTTGATCGTTATTTTCCTGCTTTTCTTGCGGGAAATTAAGGTATATAGCTGTGGAGTCCTCATAGGTATTTGCTAAGACATTCACGTATTCTTCATGTACTCCTTCATTATGCAATACATTCATGATTGCTAGATTATAGACTGAATCAAATGCATTTTCGTAATCTATGAAAGCCATACCTATAGAGAGGTTGATTGTGCTCAGCAGATTTCTCGATTAGCTGACTGATGACATGATGCGATTCTCCTAGCCTCATTCTTGCCAACACAAAGCACTTATAGTGATAAGTTAGTAGCAGGTGCAGTACATAATGGTTGTCATTGCTGCGTCCGCGTCGCCTAATCTTTATGTTAAAAGAAATATGTGTACCCAGCGGCCTTAGGTGTGCACTAACGCCATGACGTGGTTATCAAATGGTTATTACTCCATGTGTGCCTAATGTGGCCTTCTGTGTGGAGGGTTAGGAAACGCGAAAGTGTTACGGGCAGTTGCCCTGTATTTTAGGAATCACTGCACGTTTTCAACTCAGCGTCACTCAGCATTTTCTTTAGGTACAAATGCGACGCTGGGTCCTGGAGCGGCGTCTTTCGGGCGCCATCCGTGTTTCCATTTGGTCAGTCAGTTCACTGTGGAGCTTCACCTCAGATGCCCCAGGAATCCGCTGTGGGGCGCGTCGGTGGCCCGTGACGTCAATTCTGCAGACGGGCTGCGCCGCATCGTTCCGCGGAGGAGCGAGAGAGCCGAACTCGGCTGGCGGGTGTTCGTGCTCGGCCGGAAGTGCGTTCGTGCGTGCTCGTCAGTGTGAAGCTTCAGCTTTCGACCCGGGCCCGCGTAAATTTCCCCCCGCACTTCGATGATGGCATCCGAACGGGCGCGAAGGGCCGGCGGCCGGATCCGATTGGTCGTCCCAAGGTGCCGCTGGTTACCCCCTTTCCCCCCCGTCCCGTGGCGGAACCAATCGGGAAACGGCGTCGTCGAACTGCGGGGGCCAATCCGGAATGGCGGCGCCTTCGAAAATCAATTAGGAGTAGCGAAGCGCGAGGAGCGTGACGCCAGCGCCGGCGCGGCGTCAGCGGCGTCAACGGCGTCGGCGCCGTTAGCGCGGCGGCCGTCCCGAAAAACGCGCACCGACCAATCGCCTTCCGAATCGATGGCCCCCCGTTTCGTCCGGACGGCCGGGCATGCGCAGACGGACTCCCCCCCTTTCCCCCCTTCGGTGCCGGTGATCACCTCTCGCTTTCTGGTCGGAGGGTATCGGAGCCAGTTGAAGAAAACGCGTACGAAAAAAAAAAAGAAGAAGAAAGAAAGAAAGAAAGAAAGAAAGAAAGAAAGAAAGAAAGAAAGAAAGAAAAAAGAAAGGAATGCGCTTGAGATGGTCGAGGACCGACATGATTGGAAGGCCTGGAGAAACAGCATTCCGCTCGAGACAGTTGGCCTCTTTCACTCGGGTTCGGCTGTTGTTTTTGGCGATTGCTCGTCCAGTCATTGAAGTGACGTGTGCTTCCTGGCGAAGGATTGTTCGTGCAGCTACAGCTATCTCTTGGCAGAATACCCACAGCGTAACTAGTATCGCCTCGTAAGTACCGGCGACGCAGGAAACTGCTTCGAAACACGGGGAGGGGGCGAAGATGTTTTGCTTGGTCATTGCGAGCAGACGCGATGAGAAGCGAGCAGCCAAAGGGATATCGGTGGTATTTCGAAAGGCTGCTACGCCCGGCGGACGTCATCGACCGCGCTCGCTCGCTCAGTCGCGGCGAGGAAAGGATGTGATGTGCAAGAAGAGAGTGCGATCCGAACGGGCGCGCCTTCTCCATCTTCCGCGCTGGCGCGGCCATCTTCCTCCTCCGCCGCCGTTCTCGCCGCTCCACCTCGCCTTCTCGACTCCCTCGCCGTCGTCTATGGGGGGAAAGGGGGGGGGGGGGAGGAATCGGTCGGCGCGCCGCCGCCGCCGATCGGGGCTCGTTCGACGTCGGCGGCGACTCCGCCTCCCAGCGACGACGACGGCATCGGCCCACCTTGTTCGAAGACCGCCTCCGAAGATGCGCTCCGATGCGCGCCGCCGTTTGATTCCGAGGGACGAACCGATACGGGCGCCGTTCGCCCCGCCTTCGGCTTGCCAGTCAAACAGCGTCGTGTGTCGGACGGGCCGCTTTTCTTGATACAGGCGAATCGGCCGCCAACATCCGCGACCGCCCATCAAAGCGGAGGGCGAACGCATCCGCGCCTATCTCGTGGCAAATGGCGAGGCGTCAAAGCGCGAAATAAAACTAGGAACTACATTAGACAGGCCTATACGAATGCAGGCAAGGTGGGGGGAGCGAGCTTTGCGTACAATGAACTCGGACGCGTTGAGCCGAGCACTCGCTAACTTCATATCTCGAAACCCTCGGAAAATTCCTAGCGAAGCTATCCTGCCAGCCGCTTCGAGTTCTGCGCTTCAAATGCGAGGGCGTGTGAATGGCTGAGCGAACCAATGACACTAGCCGAACGTTACCTCAGAGACTCTTCGGGCTTTTTCGTCAACCCCGTCATCGCAAATGAACTCAATATTTTCTGCTGTCTCCGGAAGGGCAGTATTGTAGTATTCGCATGTGAAATGTCCGAGACTGCATAGCGGTACTCTTCATACAACTGATCCTACGTCTGTGAATTCACGGCACTAATTCTGTTGCTTCTTTTTCGTGGGTTTAACGATGACAACATGTTCGCGCATTGTTGATCTACACTCATATTGTTGAGGACTATAAAGATGGCAGGGAAGCGTGTAGCTTATGACGAATGATTAAAGACTTCGCAAACCAGGTACTTCAGGTCATACTTCTGTACATCTATATTAAATCTATTTAACAGCGTCACTTTGTCTCTCGCTATGTAATTAACATATCGCACATATATTGAACGTATCCGTTCAGCCGTCCTCGACTGACTCTATGAGAGCCTATTCCGGAACACTTTCGCAGGCAAGATCACGTTGTCTTACACCTCAGCTTGGCTCATGCAGACTGCGGTCATATTGCAAGTTCGCAACACGATTAACCTGCCCATCTACGGTGTCAGAAGCAGACGACACATACGATACTGTCACTTATAGAATATAATTCTAAAATGGGGGCTAAATCATCATGTCATCATTTTTGTACACCCACCCCTTATGTAATACCCCCACAGTGGGGCCTTTAAGGTATTAATTGAAAGTGAAAGTGAAATAGCTGTGGCAGCAGGTTTATCCTGGCAGACCACTGCGATTGAGCACAGTCGTATACCACCTCGAGTCATGCAGAAACGTGTCCAGAATTTCGCAACGCCTTTTTAAGGATGATGTCCCGTTTTCACAAAGCAGTTCTTGTGATAAAGTGGTATCGTAAGATGATGAAATCCATTTATTACAGCTAATCTATTAACTTAATTAGCGAAGGCAGTGAGCCGGGGAGAAGTGGTTCTCGAGCATATGAAGTATATAGGACTGTTTGTGCAGTCCAGCCCTTTCACCGTCATCCATGGCATGCAGGAACACGGTGTGACGTGTAAAACGGGTGATTCTTCAGTGTATACTCTCACCTTTGTCGCGCTATGTATACAGTCAGCTGATTTGATCACGAACACCAGGGCGCACGCTTGTATATAGTTCTTAGGCAATTGAGTCAATTCTTTGGACTTACGGAGATGCTGCAAATCTGAAAAGCTTCTCCACTATACAGCAAACAATTATGGGCATGGATATTGGTTGAAACTCGGTCCAATAAGTTTGTTTCCGATGAAAAGTGCCATAATGTATAGCCGCAGCACCCACGCTGCCGTGATCAGCGATCTCTTCAGTAGATAATAAATGTCCTTCAAGGACACAGAACCATGGTAGTTCACCAAAATCAGTCGTGTTATGACAGACGAAGAGGCGACTCAGTGATGAGTCAACGTCCGTTGCTTTTTTTCCCGAAACACGACCCGTACTCACAAGACAGTTGCTTGATTAAAGCAGTTCGTAAGAAGTGACGAAAGGTGATAGCGAATGTAATATTATCGAAGGTGGTCAATCAGTGACAAGCAGTTAATTCTTACGAACGAAACGCTTAGCGAATTCGTTCACAGGTTTCGTATTTCCTGCCGACGTCGTTCGTTCTGAAAACTGAACTAGCGTGTAACTTTCGGGACTTTACAATTCGGCTCGAGGTAGGCCTTCGTCAATGTGCCATTGCGTTCGGCAATGTCCATCTCAACGTTTCATCATGCAAAAGTAAAGAATGTCGTCCTTGCTCAAGTTATAGCACAGATTTTGCAAGGTGATGGCAAGTTGTCTACATCGTTCGCGTCCTCCCAGGTATTGAATTAGGTTCCAGGTTATAGAATTGCCCGACTTTGGTCGTCGGGCAATTCTATAATGATTGCCACAAGAAGACGAGCTTTTGAGGTTAATGTTTGCTCAAAGCGGCTAATTAACGCTTAGATAGTGGAGATAGCCTTATTTTTGTTTTCCTTGAGTGCTTGCTCTGTTGTTGAAATTAACTGATACGGCGACCAGCACTTCAATTGTTCTTCGTCAACACTCTTCCCCACAGCATTCCGTTGTTTTGATAATGCTAGGATTAATTAGCCAGTGTACTATTCAGAATAGCACATAAGTTTGTCGACTAATCAGCCGGTTAAATAGCAAGTATTTGTGCAGGGACATTGCGTTTCACTTTTTTCCCTTCATATTTCTTTGCTAAGAGGCGAAAGCAGGATTCATTGTCTTTCTGATCAAACGGGGTATGATAGCCGCCCTCCCCCTCCCTATAGCATCTAAATTAACTGCGACATGGGTGGACAGTGACAGTCAATCTTCGCTATTCCGAGTGTATGTCAGTCTCTACTTCTAGCCTGCTGTTTCTCCTCTGAAAACTGAATGTAAATTACGCATGCTAATAAATGAAAACATTTTAAACTATTGCAATGAACTAAAAGCTTAATTCGCCTCTAAAGGTGCCGCAATCTTACCGATTCATTTTTACCTTTCCTTACGATCATGTCAGATGTGCTATTTCACGCTGCTCTGCCGACTTCGGAATTCTTGCCCACATGCTGGATTAACTGGTTTCTGTTTCATCCATCAAGTAGTGATCAGTTGATGAACATATTTAAGTCACGGAATGACTCTCTTATACCTTGCAACTTGCCGTGTACAGTCTGTTTCACACTTAGGGGAAAACTCGGAGCTCCTTCTCCGAGTTTTCCGCTGAAACAGACTGTACATCGTGTTGCTTCTGTTAGCCATGAATATGCTTTTTTTTAAATATTTTTTCTGTGTTGAATGTTTACGCGCGTTCACGAAATTGGCTCTATTGCCGGAACGCTTTTCATATCAACTTTTCATTTCATTATTTAATAAATTACTGTTTTCGAGAAGCGGTAGCACTATAGTTGCCAACATTTCCAATTTCATCCGAATCAATTAACCCATCAATCAATCAATCAATCACTCACTCAGAATCTGTCGTTGAAAACTCCTCATAAGATGAATTCACGAAGCTTTTCGTTAGCAAGCGCTGTTTGCAATTGGCCGACTGCCATCGCTTATGATTGGCTGACATTTGCTCTTGCGAACAATTCTTGCGTACACATAAGCACATTTTTGTGAATACGGGCCCTGGCTAAGACTTGAGCGCAGCAACGTTTTCTCGGGATTCGTCACTACAACCCCTTCGCTTTAGTTCTGTTTGGGAACATATATATATATATATATATATATATATATATATATATATATATATATAGCGCACGTGCACTATCATATGGTCTTAGGCCGCTTTGACGAGACAAGTATTAGCATTATCCGCAGATCGCTTATGCCGTGGAGACAGCTTCTCGTTTCGCCTTCGCTTCCTGCCGCATCTTCGCTCACCGCGAGAGAACGCGGACGACCGGCCGGCTGGCCTCGGTTGTATTACACGCTAAGCCGCACGAGCCTCGTCGACCGAATATAGATATAGCACGCGTATCGTCTAGCGAAAGCACAGCGACAGACCGGAAAACAAAACATGAATAAGCAAGACGGCGGGGGAGGGGTGCCACGCGGGACCGCGAGACGAGAGCGCGCGCACTCCCGATGATTGCGCCGCAGCGCGTCGTGGTGAGCTCCCGTTTTGCCTCAGACGAAGTCTCACAGGAGCACATGCACGTGAAGAACAGTGGCGATAAGAACCCTCCTTGTCTGAGTTCAAGTCGAGAGAAAAAAAAAGGACGAAGTGAAGAATGAAGAATGCTGACGGGACTCGAGACGGAGCTGAGCATTTAGAGGGCCATCCCAAAAAGCATCGCTTCGAAGCATTTCTTTCGTGCGAAAACGCGCCAGCGCTGAACAAGAAGAGAAAGAAGAAATTTAGGGGAGAAAAAAAAAAGGAGAGAATAAATGAGCGAGTTAGCGTCTGCAGGAGAACGGTGCACTGCGATGCACGCGGTTGCGCTAAAAGCGTCCCGCGCCACGCACACCGGGCCAGCTGTTCACCGCTCGATCAATGCAAGGAGTCGAGCCGCGCCGCCGCTCTCCGCAGACTCGGATGCGCGCAGAGCGCGAGTCCAGAGTCGTATATGCCGCAGTGTGCATGCAGTATACGTACGAGAAAATTCGTTGTGCTGGCTTTGGATGACGCGTTTATAAGCTCTCGGCTCCTTTATGCCTTGCCTTGTGTATCGTGGCGTACGTCTGCTCGTTAGACATTGACATGCCTTGCAGCAATGCCGGACAGCCTGTCCAGTGACCAGGTTGTTGACAACTGACACATCTTTGAAAGACGTGCGCTCAATGCAAAAGACCAGGTCATTCCAGAGTGAGCATCGTCTTCTTATCAGGAAAGAAAAAATAATAATAATAACGTAAAAAATACGACAGTTAGCGTTCGTCTTGCACCTTTTATAGTGATTTCTTTTTATTACTTGCATCAAAACCCATACTACAGGAGTAGTTGAAGAGAGCCACACTTCAGCGTGCAGCTTAACGCAACAAAAATAACCACTGCTGTGAAGTGTACAAAAAGTAGGAGAAGCCACGAATGTGTAAGGTTATATATAGTTGGTGTCGCACAAGCTGCTTGTATATGTAAATCGTTCTCTTAACTGAAAGTTGTCCTAGTGGTCAACAATATCGGAAGAGAATTTGGTGGGTTATACCCGCATCCAATTGAATAAACATCCCTGTATGCTGTCTGTGCTTAAACTTGAGGCATCTAGAACTTTTGGGGGCTAACTTTCATGTCAATGTGCAATGTGTGACTTGTGCCAGACTGCATAAGATCACGCAGCAAAAGTAGGTTTGTGCCAAGTTAGAGTGTCTCATCAGTGCTGGTCGACGCCGTGATAGGCAAGCCAACTTTCCTCAAACCGTTATTATAACCTTTCGCGTGCGAATTCTGTGCGGCTAGTTACTTTATTCGTAACAAAGGTATCTATGACAAAGACTGTTGACCTACGGCAACGTCAGTCAGTCCTGCCATTCCTAAGCTGTAAACCTGTTTTATCCTTTTTGTTTCATTGAAATTGTGGCCCTATAGTAACGCAGCTATCCTATTAACGAACACATGGCGAAAAGTCTCCTTGTTAGCATTCGAAACTTGATAAGGTTTATCGGAATACGCGCATTATCTCTTGTCGCGCGCTCAATGGTGAAGAATCGGTTGACTACGCCTTTCTTTCCCTTGTATCAACTACGAGAAGACTAAATGTTTGATATCAGAAGCAGGGAGGACTTCTGCCGGTGCACGGCGTGGCTGCGACCCTCCGTCTGATGCGCCGTGAGAGTGGTGGTCTGTTGGAAGAGACAGTGAATCGCTCACACTGTGGTCCCACTCCGGAAGAATGGAACTCTGTGAGGGCGGTTGCGCTCTCGCAGCGTGTTTCACAAACACGGTAGCGGGCACGAGCATTGTCAGAGTAGTGTTCAGCTCGGAGCAAAGCACCTTCGCCGGCGTAGCGTAACGAGTTCGCGAGGAGGAAGGGTGTCCTCGTGGCGGAGCAAGAAGGGGGTGCCTCGGAGGGCGGCTGCCCTCTCTCGGGCCGGCGCTGTCAGAGACGGGAGGGGGGGGGGGTGCGTTGTCCTCCCCCGCGCGCCTGTGTGGGGGGGTCACGTGGCACGCGCAGTCTCCGCCCGCATCCGCCTGGCGTCGCCGCCGCCGCCGCCGCCGCGTCCTCCACGGGCCAACAGGTTGATTCCGGCGAGCCTCTTCGGACGACCTGCGCCCGCCAGCGCTGTTTTCTCGCCACCATCTGCCGCAAGACCCGCGCCGCTGTGTCGTAGCCGCTCGCGCAAACCCGGCGTTCTCCGCCAAGTGCACAAACCCCTCCTCACGGCAAGTTTGCGCTGCGGCGCTGGGAGGTGCTGCACCCCGGAAGTGAAACCGGCGCGTAGCGATCATCACTCCGGACCGCGGCTTGGCCTCCGGAGAGCGGGAGGAGCGCAGCGACCTCGACTATCGGATCGCGGCCGGCCTCCCTCCCACTTCGGGCGCCCCCCCACCGCCACCCCCCCTTCGAGCCCGCTCTCCCCCCCGATCGCTCGACGACTACTCCCGAGTGGAATCTGCGTCTGGTTTCGGTTTCAGTTTACCCCATCACCGCTCACCGAGCTGTCGGTTTGCGGGGTGCCAAGTGGGGTTCGGTGCTTTTGACGCTTGCCGAGTGACCAGTGCGTTGGCATCGTCCTTGCGCGTTCACGGAAACCTGGTCGTCGCCTTTCGTCGTTGTTGGAACCGCCGCCACCGGCGGGGCACCGCGCTCGTCGGTGCTGTGTGTCGCTGACCGTCGCTGTGTGAGGCTGTGAACGGCGTGCTGTTTACATCGCGTACCGTACTTCGTGTGTGCCGGCGTGGACCTCTGCGTCATCCCTTTTCTGCCGTAGACGCCTTGATGTGAGTAACAAACACTGGGATAATGGTACTTGGTTCAATTTCACCTGGTTTAATGCAGACCACTAAAGTTGTGCTCTTTCTTGCAATTATTAGAATTGAAAACCGAGCTATAGTTGGAACGTAATCATCTTGTGGTTCCTGCAGCGCTCAGCTGAAACGAGGGCAACGGAGAAGAAATGCACAAAACATACGCTGTCGTGTACATTCCTTCTCTGTCGTCCTCGTTTCTGGTGAGCGCTGCACGAATTACAATCCTTGGTTGACACGATCACACATTTTTGTGATCATGAGGCAGATAAGTTAGAATGAGCTGAATATGAAGCTCAATAGTGTCCAAATCAGCCTAAAAGAAAACCTAAAACTCTGTCGGTTTAGCTTCATATCCTTGCCTCTCTTTGCCCTTGTCGCACTATTCTCCCTATATACTTTGTCCCAGCCAATTCTACCTTTTCGTTGCACGCAGTGAACGTTAACTGATGGCGAAACTTAAGGCCAGCGCACGAAAGTGTCTTTCTCAGGTGGTTCCGTACTTCATCTGGTGTTCAGTTACTCTTCGATGCCATGTTTGATCAATTGACCCCAAAAAGAGGTGCCCGGCATGCTAATATTTCAAAAGGACTCAATTGCTATTCTGCAAGGCATTAATGGAGGCCGCACGTGTTAGCGACCGTTAGCTTCATAAAAGCGAAGATAGAAAATGACGCATTGCACTGAACAGGTGTAATTGCACTGAGCAGGTGGACATGGTCATCACGGGAAGGCTCACAATACGTGACATTATTGCAGACTTCAAACATACTTCCATTAAGTGTATTGCCTTGGGTGTATAACTTAAGTGACGATCTTAGCTACCAGGTCGTGTATTTTGATGACGTTAACTTCAGCTGCGCAATAATACAGAAGCTTTAACCACTCACGTCTTTGTTTCTGGCCTGCATAGCGCATATATGGTTCAAATACTGTCAACATGCGCCAACGTTAACTTCGCCAAGCAAGGTGCACGTTCAAGCTTCTTAATTTTAGAGACCTATACGACCGGGACTACGACGGCGAGCCATGTGAGAGATTCTGAAGCAAATGAGATCACTCGAGGTCTCTTGGTACCAACCTTAAAACCCAGCGCAAAAAGTGGTGTGTTTGCGTCGATAGCATTAGAAGTACACAACGATATGACGAATCGAATTACATTATGTACTTCTGAAGCATGATCGAGGAAGGGAAAATACAAACATTCAGTACTCAGAACCGAAAGCGCGACCGCTGCATGTGTTATCCCATGCACGTGTTCACACGCGACGCCATAACTCTTTTTTCGTAGCCCTGCTATATTGCTGTATCGTTGCGTAGGTCTTTACTTTTCAAGATAAGTCTTTCGCGTCTCCCTGAACTTCTTACACGCAACTGTAGGCTAATAAACGCAGTCGCTGCAACACAGCCCGCTGGTTGCCCTGCAGAAAGAACTGCAGAAAGGAGTTGCTGGCGATAATGTCTGCTGCATGAAGCGCTTTGTATATAGACTTAAACATGCAAATAGAAGGATATTCTACTTATTAGCCATACTTGGAAAACAACAGAGGGTCCTTTCTCAGCCTCTCCCTTCTACGTTGACGTCGCAAATTGGGTCAAAATACTTGTCTCGTGATTATCCCGAAGTTTGAACACGTGGGTAATAAAACCGAAAGCACTGAATTCGTTTATATGTTTAGTATCATTCAGTGATGTTCAGCAGATGACAACAGCCATAATTAAAGTTTGCTGCTCACCAAAAAGGCCCACATTTAGTGCAGCACAACATCAAACCGATTTCATGCAATACAGGAAAGCTGTTTCGCTTAGAAGCTGATAGGTAACGTTGCCCTTGGGAGACTGAAGTGCGTGCACAGTATAATGATTCATGACGTCAAAGTGACGAGTGTAAATGTGGGCTTGGTCTGCTTCGTTCGTGTGAGACCCATGGTAGAGAAACCAGTGTGGTGCAGCCCGTCGGTTCTTGTCTAAAAACGCGTGCACGTCATTCCCCGCTAAATCAAAGGTATACGTATAGAAAATTGTTTGGCTATATATACATGACAGCGAGGTCCATGTTTCTGAAACATTTCAGTTTAGTTGTAATGCCGGTTTCGTTTGGCTCATGAGGTCGTCATTCTATGATTGCCTTGCAAGTGATGGGTACTCTTAAAGCGGGAGAGATAGCAAAAAGCAAAGAAACAAGTATGAATGAATGAAATATACTGAAAGAGCTTTGGCGTCGTTCCTGTAAAATAGTGCACTTATGCTACAACACTATATGTGAGAACTTCAATGTGCGGTTTCAGTTCCCACATTGCATGTGCACTGGTTACGTGTATTATATGCACGGTACTATGCACATAATACATATGGAAAAAACATTTAAGCACAAACACCATATACATGTACTATTTCAAGTGAATTCATTGCGGTTCAGTGTTCTACCATAAAGTACAATGCAGTGTCGCGCAATGTTACGATGATATGATAAATAACAGCACAACTGAATACTGTTAAGCACATTACTGTGGAATGTAATGTATGCAACAAAATTGTTGCCCTACTGATTTATGCGTGCACGCTATTGCGCTCCAAGTCCAGTATGTCAATTTGAACGTAAATAAATACAGGCGTCATCACAGTTTCATAGAATATGCGCAAGCAACACAGATAATGTATTCTAGAAATGCCACGTTTGCCTCACTTGGCTTGGTTTTTTTGACTGGCAATGTTTGAACAACCATTGCTGCCCGTTCACAGAAAACACCTTAGTGCCCTAACGATGTTAAATGGGTGTTTTTCAACTCTTCGTTGGGTTGTCCAAGCATATATACACGTTTCACCGTATACATACTATATGTCGACCACATGCTGTAATGTCGCACTCACTGACTTTAATGGTGTTAGGGTCTTGTGAGCTGAACTCATTTATGTGATGCATGAAGTACTGGTATACTTCCTTCGCCATTGTAAGTTTACTTGATATTTCAGAATATATTTTGTTTGCAAAAACGGTGAAACGTTTGTGACGCGCGCGGTTTTCTATAGCATACAAACGCTTCTGCGTTGCAGTCAAATTCAGGTTTTATTGTTACATTAGATATGTGCATATTTAGTCTCTTGCGTCATACAGATGTAGGTTTCATTCAAATTAATTGTGGTGAATAATGTACAACGTACTGCCTTATCATTCTCCGCATTTGCCATGTCTGACATTATCATATATTCTTGGAAAGTCGTTCTAGTGTTAAGCGCTTTTGTTGAAATCTCAGTTCAGTATCCGTTGCCGAACGTATCGAGCACACGGATTTTCTCGCTTTTCTCATTCGCGAACTGTCAAATGAGTAAAGTTATTGGCGTTCTGTATTTTCTATATTTCGCCCCAAAGTATTCTTGAAGTGGATTTTGTGCTCGTCCGAGACAAATCAAAAAGAATCCAAATAATAATAAAAAGATACCTCGTATATCTGATAGTTCCCTTTCCAGTTAACAATTTGAAGAACCGCTCGTCTAGTTTCACATCTGCAACATCATGTCAGAATGCTCACGAGAAGGAGGAAGGTATCTGAAGATGATGTTCCGACGCTGAGTCATACTGCTATACGTTAATACCATCATAATGTCTGCTTGTATGAATACATTTACTGCTTTGGAGGACGAAGAGGGGGGGGGGGGGGGGGGACAGGCGGGGATTGGCGCGCTGGTTTGAGAAGTCATAACAGCGACAACCATGATATTTTCACAGTCATTTTATGGATGCAGAAAAGGGAAGGGAGCAGAGGCAATCTCGTTTAATTACAGATCCCCGCAACTTCATGCAATAGACTCTTGATAATACCGCTAAGACAGACCTGGGTATATAAAACCTTCACTCCAGCTTTCAACACGAGAAGAAATAGCAAATTGAATGCGGAATATTATCTTACAGCGACTGAACCTTTATTCAATGTCTGTTAAATCTCACATCAAAGAAAACGAGCCTTGCATCGTCTACACACACTTTCAAGCAACGGGAAGCAGTGTTCGCAGTGACTTCGCACCTGCGTGCCATACCACTTATAACATTTTCGTCGGCACAGTACTGCCGACGAAAGCCCGTGCCACAGTAGTTGTGGGCCTGAATCCACGAAGTGTTTTGCTCGTAAGTGCAGTTTCCATTGGCTGTCCGCCTTCATTAATATGCGCGACGTCACATTTGGCGGGAATCTGCCCTTTCGAACAGTTCTGCAACGTAAGAGCGCTCTCGAGCATATGGGTATTTATTCTTTTAGAAGTCAAATAACGCTGTAGTAACAAAATAATGAATCGTTATAACGTGTTATTACTATAGGAGAGCTTTTAGAGTGCATTGCGAGCACACTGCGCTCACTGTTCGGCCTCGTTTATATATAGTTCATTCACCTCTGTCGCTGCCCAGTGTTGTCATTCAGCGACCAGAAGAACTATAGTCGGCGACTGTTTCCGTATAGTTGAGCAGTTTCTTCCGACGCCTTAGCGGGCTTTCTTCTGCGCTGAATAGGTCGACGGGCACAAGACTGCTTGAGCGGCCCGCGCGCGCCGTTCACAGACCGGACCACGTCTGCAGCGGTGGCGGAACACTCTTTTTCCGGTTCGTGTGCCGCGCTACGCACACGTGTGCGTGCGTACACGTGCACGCGTGTTCGAGTGTTGTGCGCACAAACACACACACACAGGGTTGAATGGCGCCGCCGTCACAGAAGCAGCGAGGAGGAGGCGTTTCGGCATATAGCCCCCCACCAGCCCGAAGCAGATCAGCGGCAGCAGCAGTGTGCCGCTGTCAGGGCGGCGAACCGCTGCCTCGACGGAGCGTTGCGTGGCTCGGGGAAAACAACCGCTCGGAAAACAGCCGCCCCTTTAGCTGGCCGCCCGCCTTTTTTCTCTTTCTCCTCTGAGCGGCCTACAATTTCAAGATTGGCGCCCTCGTGCTGCGCGGCTACTTTGTCTCCCGTGTTTTCACAAGCGGTGGCGGCTCCGAGAGCGCCACGCGCCCGCGTTGCGTCTGGTGTGGCATGCCGGACGGAGCGGGCGCAATACCGTCCGCACGCAGCCGTCCTCTCGCGCCGCCCGAATATACATGGGCACCGAGATTCAATAAGCGTGCTGTCTCGGGATGTCATTTTTCTACTAAAGCGAACCGTCCGATCGAAGAAGCTCGGTGCTGAACGGTGGCGTCTGCAAGGCGATAAATGCTTGTTATATGTTCCGCGAGAGCGACACTTTTGGTGGCACTTTATCAGCTGCGCTCAATGGCAGTAGTCTGCCACTGCCACCACCATGCAGAGATAGCTCTATAGTAGTTCAATGATTGCCCAGTTCTTACACTGAAACAATCGGAGACAATGCAGAAGTTATAGTGCTCAAGCAAATATTAAGGAACAATATCAATCTCGTCAGCATACCTGCTAGTTTTCTAATCTCCTACTCGGATGACTTTGGCTGACGCAGGGCATATGCGTGATCAACAGCATAGAAATGATCGGTGGGAGAGGCCTACGTCACGCGGTCGATTTCTAAATTGGCTGATGAAAAATCTCGCAAACACTTTTACTGCATATGAAAGGCGACGCACCTTAACATGAAGCTGAGTGACGCACTGAATTGTTGGAACGTGTATTTTAATGCAAAGATTGTTTCTCTCAGCGCATATTTCTACCGTCTGAATACGAATGTGGGAATGGCCGGCTAAGCCATGGCGCAACAACAAGGGTCCAGCTGCGATTCGATTGGCAGTGCGTATACGTTTCCTGAAGGTGGTGCCCCGTACAAATCCTTACTCGCGACAGGCAAAGTTGTTGCGACAATCGTGGTACTTCCTCTCCATGACGCAGCGAGACTCTCCATGCCCACTTCTGTGGCTCCTCGCCATACGCAGCTTAGTGAAAGCGCCTTCACCGATTGTGTCAGATAAAGGGCCTGTAAGTAGGCTAAGTGTTTCAGTGAACAGCGATCAAATGCAAGATAATCAGAAATTCTGGCATAACCCGTCTCACGATCAATGTCGACGTTAATGCGATTAGCATTTAAAGCAATACAGGAACCTGCCGTATCCGCACCGCAGACACACCAAGCGGCAATCTCGCTGCCAACCACAATGCCGAATGATATACCACAACGCAATATATCTTGTTGTAGTCATTGCACCCCTATTGAAACTCCGTGGTATTCCTATAGTATCTTGGCTGCAACTTCGTTGCAATGGCTTCCCATTAGACCGCAGCGCTCGACACGGAGGTGTCTGTTGTGGATGGGGCGCTCTCACTTTAATATATTTAAGCCTATATAACACTTATGTCACCTTGGCACATCTATTCTGACAGACTGGCCAAGAATGGTCAAATACCAATATAGCATCCGTAGTGCCGAAGTCGTCTGCTAGACCAGACAGCAGCAAGTTGTCTACTCGGGCGCATACCCATTGCCCCGTGTTGTCTGCTCGGTAATACAGCATCCAGGATATAGTTATAGCGGTCCAAGCTAGTGGAGAACTTGGGCCAATGTCTGAAAGAGGTTATAGATACACTACACCGCAAAGTGAATTAAGTTCCCAAGCAATGCTAATCGCGTCGATTGAAACGTAATAACGAGAAGGTTCGAGTAAAGCGGGAAAACCGTATGCACCTGCTGCGGACATTGGTTGGTCTGGCGTTTCCGGACGCCTCGTAGAAGTTTCAGTCTCTGTCCCTGCTTTCTCTCTGGAGCACCTAGCTTGCGAAACAGCTGTCGCATTCAAACAGGTGTGCATTACAGACGCGGCGTTATACTGTCGTCGCCGTGTAGAAACAGGGCATGCAGAGGGTCTCGTATTCTTCGGTATTCTGCCGCTGCAGGGGGCCACCGCTCGCGGCTGAGAAGGTGTACAGCGTCGCTCAGCGCCACGCGGCCAATGCGCGTGCGGTCTTTATGGCCGCGCGGCGTTCGTATTCGTCCCGCTCCACTAACGGCGAGACGCGTGCGTGTGGCGAAAGCCGGGCCGCCCTGGCACCCGAGGCACGCCGACGCTAATGCAAACAGAGTGGCTGCAGGCGCGCCGCCGTACCACGTGACCCGTTCGCAGGAGGCCTGACTCGGTCAGCCGGCACATAAGCGAAGCGAGAACCTCGTTGGATGCTGGGTTGGAGTGGGCCTCAACTTTGCGTAGTGCGCGTTTTTTGATATATCGCTGGACCGAAGCAGGCGATTGGATATCTGTCTTTTCTCAAATACCCTTTGAAACTGATCTGGCCGCCGAGAGCTAGAAACTTCTTCGTCGCTAAGTGTACAGAGCACTACGCGCCTCCAGATCCTTCGTAAGGGTTGCGTCATATGGTCCCGTGTTCACTGAAATGTCCTCCTTTCTTTATAGTATTTTACACGAAAAAAGGAAGAAAAGAAAAAAGAAAACAAATCGTGCAGCCTACAAGAATCCAGGAAAACCTGAAGGCGCCAGTCTTTGTCGCGTCCGCAAATAATCCGCATGACGTCAAAAACAAAGCAAGCTATTCGTGACGCCCATGCAGGAATTCCAACTCGCGTTGCTCCGCGCTTAGAGTGCCACGTTTTGGACGGCACGTAACTGACGTGTATAGTGCACGAATATGGACATTCCTGTCGCGTATTGTAGGTGATACTTGTTTGTCTTATTTTGTTTTAAATATGTTGCAGTGAGCCATATGGTTTCCTCTTGTAATTTCATGCATATTGTCATATTAGCAGATAACTATAAAAAGTCAAAAACTCATTTAAGGGTCACGCACAACACGAGAACTGTAAGGTGCAAGTTAATAATAATAAAGCTCGATACATACGGTGGCTTTAATTCAAGGACTACTTTTTTATTCTACTTTTAATGATCCCATTCGCTGATCATCTTGACCATAAATAATGCAAGATTAATGATGTTGGTCGGGCTGTATGTCGCAAGAGGCTTGCAACAAACTAAAATTGAATCCCTGTAGTGTTATTCCGTCTTAGATAAAAATGAAGGAATATGTCTGCAATTCCTATAATTGCAATAAATGTAGCTTGGACGTTGCAACCACTATAGTAAACGCGATAGCGTTGTTAATGTTCTCAGAAAGTACGAGCGAACAACTTCGCGTGGCATCTAGCTAATTTAAAAAAAAATACTCACCTAAAGACAATAAAGCCGCGATCCACCGACTATCGTTATTATTTAATTACACTTAAGGTCTGACTGCTAAAATTTTCAAGAATCAGCATCGGAAACATTCACTGTAACGCGCACAATATTTATGTGTTAATTTACAATACAGTCAAATAACCATGAAGAAAGCTATCAGGCAAGGCAACACAATCTCTCTAATTCTGTTGTTCACTGCATGCTTATGAGTTGCTTGATAGGTAGATATATCCAGGGAAAACACTGGGATTAATGCGGGAGATGGAAATTCAAGACGATGAGCTAACACGAGAATAAGGTGAAAGCAGGAGACAACGTTTCGGCAAGTGGACTTGCCTTAGACAAGTTCACTTGTTGAAACGTTGGCTCCTGGTTTCAGCTTGTTCTCGTGTTAGCTCATCGCCTTGATAGGTAGCTGCTAGATAGGGAAGAATTAAGGCTAAGGATCGACGGGGATAATCTCAGAAACCTTCTTTTTGCAGACGACCTTGCATGCCCTCTTCGGCAACGTTGGGGATAACTTTCAGACTTGTTTCAGTTAGCTAGGTAGCAGCAGTAGCGGATTACACATGCACAGCCTTGTTGCCTGGTGGCGTAGCCAGGAATTTTTTGCGGGCACCCACTTGACCGGGCACGAGATGGGGGAGCGGGGGCTGGGCAGGCGGCATCGTGCCCTTCAGGAGGCACGTGCCCTGCCTGCAGGAGGCACGTGCCCTTCCCCCACCCCTCCTGGCTGCGCCCCTGGCCTGTAGCTGTTAGCCGTGTGTAACACGAGGGCGAAGACGAGGTAACCATGACGCTTGTCGAGGAACAATGCTGATCAGAGGTGTGCGCATGCGCAGAGAAGTACGGCACATATCCAGATACATTTAAGGCTGCTATACAATTTGTGTCAGAGTGGCACACATTCAATCTGTGGGATTGTCCAAGAATGGGAACGTACCCGGTGACGCATAGTCAGTGACACAAGTTGTTGCCTACTCGACCGCACAGCAGCCGGCAGCAAGTTGTCTATTCGGTCGCATACCCCGTGACACCATATAACGAGTGGCTCAAGTTGTTGTCTACTCGGCAGAACCGCAACAGCAGCACCATACAAGTAAGGGGACGGGGCACGGAAAGCTTAGATTTAAAAAAGAAAATGTCTTGACTCGCATACAATAGGGATGATCAAGTGACAAACTGCATGTTGCCTGTTTACTTCAAAAAAATTAGTATACAGTCATTGCATTCTAGCAATACTAACTCACGGGGCTGGAATTGGTATGGCTATAGAGAAACTTGGGACGAAACTAAAGCATCACGCAACAAGCGATGGAAAGGACAATGCAACAGGAAGACTGCATGGATTACAGAGCAAACTGCTGTAGCGGATATGTTGGCTTAGATTAAAACGAAGTGCAGTTCGGCAGCTCACGTAATGGGTAGAACGTAATGGGTGGTCTTGTTAGATTAACAGAATGGGTGTCACTGGGACGTAAACACAGTCGAGTATGACCGAGAACTATAGGTATAAAGTCAAGAAACTAAGGAATTTCAAAGTATAGGATAACTAAGACAGAGGTAATTGACAAAGACAGAGATAATACTGTCCTTCGTCCTGCAACGGACATCGAGTAACATGATTATGATGACATAGACAACGAATATGACGAAATAAACATGATATATGGCACTTGTATTCCAGTATTATACTCTCGAAAGCGTGCTCTCTCCCCTTCTCACCCTGCCCCAGGACCCCCAAAAGTCCGTCTCCTCCTCCGCTCAATTATTTTTATTTGTTCTGGTAACATACGTATATGTCTATAGTTTTAAAGATGTAAGCCTTTCTTGTTGCTGTCTTCAGTTTTACTCTCTTTTTGTATGTGCGGGATTTTGTATATAACTTTAGTTAAATGTTCTCTTGAACTAGTTTGCTGTTGTAATTGCACATCCGTTTGTCACCTTCTGTCGTATCTGTATTTTCTGCATGGACTCGCATCATGCAACAGTATCAGCTCATCCAGATTTTGATTATGCTTGAGCAAAATATACCCATCTGCTCTCTATTACATAAAACGAAAGGTAAATGATGTTTCAAATCAACATACATAGATTGACACTGACACTATAGGAGAGGAGGGTGTCAATACCCGACAAGGCTGCTTTTACATAAGCCAAGCTGTTTGCGTGCCAGCTATTCTCATGCAGTTTCAATGGTACAGAAATTAGCGGCGCCTATGAGTTCGTCCAATAGCGAGGCCTCCTTGACGAGACATGAACTAGCGCGCAGGGCACGCAGCCTGGCATAGTTCCCGGCATGCACTCGATCTTCGCCCACCGAAACGGCATCGCGTGGCGCCGTTTATTTCCACATTGAACAATGGGCGGCCTGTTTACGCTGACTCTTGCCCCACTGCGGGTGCTCTTCCCTCCGCCGTCGAATATTTTGGAAGCGACCCCGAAATGTCTAGCCGGGAACATCTCCAAGAACAGCTTTTCTTTTTCTTTCTTTTTTTTTAATTCCTGACCTTTTGCCTGTCACGAGCGGTAGCCGGTGACAACTTCAGCGATTTCCTGCCCTGCGTGAAGTGCTTCGTCGCATGCGGTGCTATCTATAAACACGACGCCTGTTTACCAGGGTGAAATGAGCTCGACCGATATCGCTGTGGCTCAGCTTCGTAATTTGCATAACGAGTGTCCTGTAACGAATTCTGCGAAGCTCTCGAAGATTGTTAAAATGAATAAAGGGATCGTTGACCCATTCCGCCAGATCAAGCCACAGCCTGTCAGAAGAAGGTATTTGGTTGAACTTTGTACAGAAACTGTTGGCTAATTCGAAACCCAACCGTTTTGCACGTGCAAAAGCGGCGTGAATGCTTTCATCTAGCAACAATGTCGTAACTGAAGTTGTCATCATTGTCACCAGCAGCCTGTTTTTATGTTGACTGCCATGACGAAGGCTTCTTCCAGTGATCTCCTATTGCCACTGTCTTGCGCTAGCCGATTCCAAGTTGTGCCTGCAAATTTTCTCATTTCATCGCCCCACATAATTTTTACCGGAAAGAGTTATGATACTTAAATCCCTTCCGTCGTCTGGTGGCCTGGTACTCAGATGAATGCAGTGTCTGTCATCTCTCATTACGGCACTCGCTGTGTTTTATTTAATCGCGGAAATAGAGAGGTGTACCTTTATTATGGTATAAGGTCGTTCGTTCGGACACGTTAAGAAAAAGGCAGATGTCGTTGAGACAGAAACAAGAGCGCGGAAAGAGCAGATGCATTCAGAGGGCCGCTTTTGACTGTCGTTGACCAAGCATGCACTCACCCAAATATATGTATATTTGTGCGCGTGAGCCTAAGACTTACCTTATACGTCAGTGCTGCTTTGGCTCTCACTCGTAATGGCTGTCTTTCCAAGATTCTTTACCTGCAACAAAAGAAAGAGAGCAGAGAACGGTTGTCTCGGCTTGCCTCTCTCGTTCTATAGAGGCGACACGTTTCCGCCTCGCTATATGACGTCAGTGCACCGCAAACTTGCCTTGCTGCCCTCGGTTCTCGCTGCAGCGGCGAAAACGTCAGGACTGACGATGGCGACGGTGCGGCAAGCGGGGGCGCCAATATCTCGGTTTCCCGCCCGTCAGCATCCATCCTCTCCGAGCTGGCTCGCCTACATCCGCGGATGCCGTCGCACCCTTAGCTTTTTTTTCTCTGTACGCGAAGGGGGAGGGGCGGCAGAGGCAGGCGGGAACGCAGCCACAGGGGCTGAGGAGGAGGAAGAAGATCGAGGTACACGTGGGCACGCGTATTTCGGGAAACCCATTGCTCCCGCGCCTCTCGCGGTCCCCCGTGTCTCTCTCAGCAAAACAACAGTGGACCGCCGATGTATGAGTCCTCAAACTTAAGGGCATCGCTTTCTTCTGTTGCGCTCTGTCTCTCGGCGCCTCGTGCGTCTTCCGCAGCGCCCCGTTTCTGCTCCTGCGTGCAGCTTTCCAGGCAAGCACGTCCATCCCCTCCCCACCCCTCACACCCCCCTTCCTTTGCTGCCTTTCTTGTGGCTGTCTACTTTTCGGCGAGGTTCGAAAGCTCATTTTTCATCGTCGCCGCCGAGAGCGTTCACGCGGCCCTGCCTGCCATCCAGCCAAGGGCCGCCGCCACCTCCTCCGCGACGACGATCAGCGGTGCGCGGTCCGCACCAAAGGCCTTCTCCTTACTCTCCTTTCGCGTGATACCTCCGCTCTGGAAGCGACCACTTGGCAGTGGTTCAGCAGTTCTGTCATTGCCGTACGCGTATTTGTTTGTGCCTTTGGCCCGTCGTTCGCTCTCCGTCTACGCGCTGCGTCTCAGAACGCGCGTTTCCCGCTTCTCTCGCTGAAATCTTCCAGAAAACAGCCTGACAACTGAGGATCGCCGGCTATTCGTGCCAACGCATACTTGGCCTTTACAGGTCCTTTTTGTGCTTACGATTCTGTAAAGTGCAAAAGCCAGACTCACGAGGTTTTTCGTTCGCAAGAAGTGCGTGTCCGTGGGTGGCGCTTTGGCTATAATCTATAACTTGAAAATCACGACTGGCTGACGCACACTATAGCGAAATCTTCAAGACCACGGACAGCTTTGTGAACCTTTATGAACGAACAACTTTGGCATCCAGCATCCTAAGACGTGTCCGTCGACGCTACTGTTGGCTACCTGTTGACCTGATGTATATTGCCTCATATTTAGCTTCGCATTCTGGCTACAACTGATGTTGTGCTCGAAATCTGCAACCGCATCGCCTGGAACGCCAGCAAGACGTGAAGTGCGTCATCTGTGGCTCCTCTGTCATTTCGCGCAGCTGGGTTCACGCCACCCCGCTGTTACTAAATGCTTTTGCTAGTATAATTTCAGAAGTAACGAAGGAAAAAGGATGAACGAACCGCTACTATAGAAGGGTCTACAACTGGTGCACACAATAAGTGGAAGGGTCCAACGAGAGTGGAACGTTAACATGATATTAACCTGAACCAGCAACTGAATTTCAACTGGTTTTGCTAATACAGTTTCAGATAAAGACCACAGAAAATAAGAGAACACCGTTGTTGTAGTAAGGCCTGTCAGGTGAATGGAGAAAGTGAGAGAGAGTGAAACAGAAGAGACCAAATGCAGGAAGTTTAACCAGACGCACATTCAGTTTGCTACGTACCTACACTGGGGCAAGGGGATATAGGGATTAAAAGGGAGAAATGAGAGAGAGAGAGAGTCAGTTTTGCGCACATTTGAAAAGTGAAGACAAGCAGGAACGTCTAGGAGACTACAAAACAAACATCATGCCTGAATAAAATCATATAAAGACGAAAGAAAATCAAACGAAAACACCAGTATTGTTTAAGCATCTATACTTGAGAGCAGACGAAGTGAAGCTGAAAAGTGAAGAGAATCATAAAACAACATTAACACGCTATGCACCTGACATTTCGTGCATGAAACTGGTTGGTTCTAATTTGTGACAAGGATGTCAGGGATACAAGACTTTCAGACAAGAACGACAGAACAGGAGGAGGAGAACACTTCTGCCGTCTTTGTCTGAAGTCACGCTAGCAAAAGCTGTTAAGACGCACCAGCCAGCTCCAATTTATGCCGTAAATGTTCTTTGATAGACTACATGCCTTGAACTCACGCTACCCGTCCGCACAACGTCATTGTTATGCTGTATGTGGAACACAATCGTAACCGTGGCTAGGCGAACTGGAAGATACAGCTCGCAGAGAACGACGCTGGGCTTGCCTGGTTGCGTCTCATCGTCTATATGCCGAATGTCTGCATTTCTGAAACTTGACGATGGGACGCATGGCAAATGCCTACCAACTCTGAAAAAAAAAAACGCGGTCATGAGAATTACACATAAAAAGGAGCCAGTACTATTAAAACAATAATTTTCTCCGTGAAGTACAGCATTACAAGTATACGTATATGAGGCTATGTTTGCATCACGAAACATCTTAGTTGGAATAAGCACATTGATTATGTCGCAAGCCACGCGAATACAAATCTTCTTAGAAAGGTTCTCAGGCATTCTACTCCCGGGGTTGGTTTGCTTTCCCACAAATCCATAGTACTACCAAACCTTGACTATGCATTCATTTTTTGGCCCAGTTCACGTCAATCAATAAGAATAGGAATGAAAGCATGCAAGAAAAGGCAGTTCGTTTTATCTAGAATAATTTTGGACGAACATCAGCAAGCGCTCCAGTAGCTAGAGCAAACTTATCCTCTTAAATGATAGAAGTAAAGCTTATCGTCTTCAATTTTTATATAAAACAATTAACGGGCACTGTAAGGTAGATATTGCTAATTCCACATCTTTTCCCTCAGATTACGCTTCTAGACAATGACACTATCTAACTATAACGCCCTTTCGAGCACACAACTCCTTTAAGTACTCATTTTTTCCAAGGAAAGTCAGGGAGTGAAACAATCTGATAGATGACGTTTTGTAGCCACTTCTCTAAATGTTTACCTCGCGTCTCTAACGGTTTCCTGCATCGGGATTTGGTTTTTATGGCGTGATTTTTTTTTTTTTTTTTGCTTGCGTTAATTGTATAAGCACACTTGTATTTTCTGCTTCCTTGTTTGATCCTGGTTTTGTAGCACAAATACGTTTCACCAGCTTTTATATATATACTTTTTTTTTTCTTTCTGCCAATTGTTTGTACTTCTCTTGATTATATTATACCACCCTGCTAAAAGTCCCTTTTTGGGATTACAACATCTATAAATAAATAATAAATAAAGGGGAAAAATCAACTGGGCCCACATACACACAACTGTCTTACGTTAGAATTATTCGCAAGAGAGAATTTCACCTAATTCTGGTGTTGCAAGTATTATTACCGAAGGCGACCAGTCCATGACAAGAAGACTTAAGAAAGAAATTCATCCCTTTATTCTGGTTTTCCAGCAGAAATCCGGAATCGTGAATGAATTTAACCTCCTGATTCAGGGTCTGTGAGATATTTCGACTATCAGCTAGTATCGACGCAAATTCGGCGTAGAATCTTCCAGTCATTGTGCGACTGAACTTGTGGGCTTGAGTAAAATAGAGGGCGTGCGTGCCATCGGCATCTAGCCACGCTCTGGGCGGCATTGCTGTACTGCCGCAACCAATCTGTATATCGCGTGGCAGCCGCCGTGTTGCGACACCGCTGCGTGTTCAGGCCAAGCGCCGACGAGTCGCTCATTAGCGTGGAGCCGGTCGCGCTGCGCAGCAATGGCGACCAGACACAGACAGAGCCTAGACAGCCGAGGGAGAGCGTTGGCGTCGCATCGCGGTCGCAATGCGCGCTCGTTGGCTAAGCAGAAGGCGTCACCTCGAAGACGTAGTCCTCGTGAGAGGTGCAGGCTTACGAAACTATTGCGCGCCGATGCTCCAAGATGGAAAAAAGCCTTAATGGAATGTGACATGATTTTCAACTGCTCCTCTGATTTTCGTAAATTTCTTATATTTGGGCCAATCCATTCTTGGGTCACTGGTGTGTGCCCATTTTTGGCCTGGTCCTGCTTCTATAATGGGTATGTGGTCCACTATGGCAAAAGAAGTACAGAATGCTTAAACGTATTTAAACGCCTACCATACTTCTCTATATGCATGCACCTCCCCTCAAGGTTCTTCCCTCGACAAGCACATTACATCGCATCTTCGTTTTCGTCTACGTCTCACAGGGTGCATTCGCCTCACTTTGCATCTGCATCAACGCACAGATAGGGACTCTCGAACTGCCTTTCGAGCCGAACTTGTTTCTCCCTCCGCTTTGCTTGTCCTGTATCGCACCCCTCAAGAAGGGTCTGGCAATTGGTCGGTTATTTAACTGAACACTT
The DNA here is from genome assembly GCF_013339745.2 of Dermacentor silvarum. NCBI lineage: Eukaryota > Metazoa > Arthropoda > Arachnida > Ixodida > Ixodidae > Dermacentor > Dermacentor silvarum. The sequence continues at coordinate 220,583,235 of NC_051156.1, forward strand.
ACTCGTGCTACAGTAAAGACAGAGTACTTAGCAACAGAACTGAAAAAGACTCCGCGAGCACTCCATGCCTTTTTACTTATATTTATATAAAAAGGATTTAGATGTTGAAAATATTTATGAAGAACCAACCTCGGTTGCCATCCAAAAATGCGTTTAGCAGTGCTTTGGGAGGCGGTTATTTGCATGGCACATGCGTTGCACTACGTTATACGCGTGGCCACCGTGCCTTACCCGTGCACGGGAGCCAACATCGGCACTTCGAACGCCACTTCCTCAAGGACCAGCTGGAAACCCTGTGCAGCGTCTGTGACCAGAGGCGCAGTGTTTCAAACGAGAGCGCCTGCATCTACGACCAGACCACACTATCGTCGTGATCGCCCCACGAAGGTGGTTAGACAGTCACAAGGAATCGCAGTTTGTTAAATGCTAACTGCATCAAAACATAGGCCGTTTCTGGTGATGCTGACTCTCGGGCATGTCATTCAGTGTGAATGCTTCTTGTTTGTGCGTCTCTCTAAGCTTCACAAAGCTTTCGCAGCACCTAGTTCCCCCTTCTAATGTAAATATAAATGCTTGTTGATGTACTGTCCATATTTGAGCCGCAACATGATTCTTCAGGTCCGCCATCCTGTGTTCTCAAGCAGCAATTTTTCGTTAGCTCCGTCACGCTGAGCGTGATAAGCGGTATCGGGTGTTTATAGCGCCACGTTCATCGCGTTCTTTATCGCGTTCGAAGCGCGCAAGATATTGCCAGTGCGGAAACCGAGGCTCACACTAGTGTCTTGGGCACCTCCTCAGCATGATGGAGAAATGCTGATCATGTGACGAAAAATGTCTTCCTCTATTATCTGATATCCCTTGAAAGAAGACGTGTGATGAAAACTGCCTCTAGGGTGCGGCCATCATTGTGACTTAATCATGCTGTCGGATGAATCTTCACATAATTCCACACGATGTACGGTTCCCCAGTTAAGTTTTCATTGCAACTTCGACCATCTTTATTCTTGCTTAATTATTTTCCTTTCGTATTCCTTATCTTTAGGCGCTGAGCACGAGATAGCTTTCCACTTGCCTTTTCCTTCTCCGTCACCGGGTGTATACATATATTCGTGCTACCTCCCCAGCGAAGCGCATGACGTTTATGTGGCGAGCTGTTAGTGTGCACTGGCCTCGCGCTTTATCTGCGTGGAGCTGGCAATCCGCAGATTGCACTGACGTATATGCCGCGTTATCGGGTAACCTTAAACTCCAGCAGACGGGTCGTCCGCCTCGACCGTGATAAGCTGTTCAATGATTCCGTTCAGCCTGGATGGCGCCAGATTCGCCTTTCACTCAGTGATAAAATGTTACTTTCTCGTCTGACTGTCTGTTTCTAAAGCGACTCCGAATACGACAGCGCGTTTCCACTTTTTGGACAGGCTCTCTTTTATCTGCGACACCAGTTAAAAACCCGAAACTGAGTTTGCTGGGTCCGCATGTTCACCAGGACTGACTGTAGGGCTAGTTGGTCTTGCATTATAATTATGATAGGTTAGAGCAAATTAATACACTGGACACAATAGATGGTGCGATGATGCGACGGCGCGCATGCGAAACAGATTATACAAATATCGGTGGGCGGCATATGAATAAACAGTTGCTAGTAGCGCCGGTCCTTGTCCACTTTGTTCTTTTGTGTCCGCGTATTAATTCGCGCTAAACTACCATAATTATAAAGGCCGTTCATCGTATCCGTTATACGTCATCGTGTATATAATAAAATCTCGTTATAATGAAGTTGAAGGTGGAGCCAGAATTACTTCGTTATATACGCTACTTCGTTATATCCATTATTACATGTACTGCAATATACCTCTGTGGGGATTTAGAGGGAAATTTCACTTGCTTCGTTAAATCCATTAATTTGTTACATCCCCTTTCGTTATAACGAGGTTTGACTTAGTTCCGTATTTAGCAAGCAACGCTAAGGGAGTTACGAAAGTTGAGTGGGGTCATAGAAGTCTCACTCCGCGCGTTTCGTATTGCAGTTGTTTTGAATTTGCCAAGGTTTCCATACGGGATAAATACTTCATACACGTTACAACTAGAACTTGTGGATGTAAGGTTACTTCAGATCAAGTATTATTTATGTGCTTTTGTGCTTCCAGTATGCGCACGTACTAACTTTTGGTCGCGAGCGGTGCGCGGCGGCTGCTAGCTTGTCGCAGAAATGTGTCATTCCGCTCGTTTGGGGGTAAATATGTTCTGCTCTGCGACGCCTTCCGTGTAATAATTACGTCATATTAGGCATACCTCTATCTGTCTTTCATATGTGATTCACTCTTATTTCTTTGGTCGCGAATGCGAGCAGTGGGACAAGTTTCTCTAGGCTTCGTAGTGTTCACCCTCACCTTATGACGAAGACGACGCTGCGCTCGAAGAAAAACAAAACCTTGTTCACTGTCGCTACTGCAGATCCAAGTCGTGCCTTCGCGGCCCAATGAACAGTTTAGAACGAAACGCGCTGATGGCTGAGCTACCGCGCAGTATTTAATGTTTGGCAATGCATACAGGGCCTTTGTTCACGACGCAGATTGAGAGTGGTGGCCTCTGTGCGTGTATTTTGTATGGCACAGCGAGAAGTGCTGTAGCGCAGGAGGCCAAGTGTGGAGCATCGCAGTAAAGAAGTTGTTTTTGAGAAGTTAGCCCAATTATGTTAGGAGCAAGCAAGCAAGACGGCGGCGTCCGCTTTGATACAATGGTCCTCTCGCAGTAAAAGAGTTCAGAGACGGAGGAATGACTGAAATCTGCTGATCTTTTTTTTTATTGTTGAAAGTTATAGGGAAAGATTATCACAATCACTCGTAATGTCGTAACTAAAGTGATTACCTGGACGTGTGAAGAACAGGCATCATGCAGTGATAGCATGATGATGATGATGATGATGATGATGATGATGATGATGATGTGTGTGTGTGTGTGTGTGTGTGTGTGTGTGTGTGTGTGTGTGTGTGTGTGTGTGTGTGTGTGTGTGTGTGTGTGTGTGTGTGTGTGTGTGTGTGTGTGTGTGTGTGTGTGTGTGTGTGTGTGTGTGTGTGTGTGCGTGGGTGTGTGCGCGTGCTCGAGAGAGATATTTTTATCCGCTCTCTTAATGGCGTTGGCTCTTCTTTTCCTCTTTCTTACCTGTATCCTGCATAAAGGAGGATGGTGTGCTCTTAAGAAAGTGCTTCAAATTTCTTGCTTATGATTTTTATCTTTGATAATAAGAATTTTACATCTCGTATTGAAAGAAAGAATGAATGAATGAATGAATGAAGTGTTCATTGATTGGATATAAAGCCCCGAGCATCAAAAGAGCGGCAAATAATCATTCTCGCGTTCCAATTGAAATGTGGTCGCCACTGTCGGAAATCGCACATGCGACCTCGGGCTCAACAGTGGAGTTTCATAGTCACTTAGTCCATACTCCAAGGTCTATTACGTCGGCGACGCCAGTGCACGTCAACTTTTCACTTTCTCTCCCTTTCTTAATCTTTCCCTCCTCTAGCTTTCCCCTTCCCCCCGGTCCAGAGGGAAGCGGCAACGACAGGGCTTAGTCTTGGTTAACCCCCTACTTTAATTTTTTTTCTCTCTCTCTCTATAGTCACTTCGCCACCTCGGGAACTAGCATCTCCTCTGTACGCTTGCATTTTTCGTCCATACTTATCCCGCTCGTCACACTGTTGCACTTTTCTGACAATGTCCTACGCACCTCTCCGCGCTTCGTTCCGCCCACGAAGAGCCACGAAGGAAGAGTGAATCGTCATAGCCCACGTGACCCAAAGTGACCCAGCCTTTCGCCGCTGTTCTGATATATCGTTCCTCCAGCTGAGTCCGAAACTTCGAATCGCCCTCGTTCAATAGCGCAGCGCACCAGAGCAAATTTTCACGCTCCTTCCTTGCCCTGTTGCCTGTCCCGCCCAGAGAGCGCACCGCAGTGCATACGGGAACGGCGTTACGTCACGTTGCGTCAGTGCATGTCCCTGCATGCAGAATGGTTGTGGCCGGGACAGAGACCACCCCGAATTGAGACGCACTCGTCTTCCTGGCCGGCGAGCCACGCATGCGGCGATTCGCTCTCTCTCTCGCCCGGGTCGAGGTCAGCCGGCGGCCATTGTATGCAAAGGAGACTGCTTCTGCCGACTGCGAGCCGGCCGCTTTGCTGCTCACCCCTCCCGGCTCTGTCATAACTGCTCGGACAGTCCGGCGGGCCCCTCCTCTCCGGGGCTAATTAAACTGTCCCTGGTCCATTAATCAGCGCGCGGCGGCAACTGGGCTGCGCGCGCATGACCATGCCATGCAGCAGCAGCCGCAATGCGTCCTCCCGTCCTGCAGGCACGCCGCTTAGTGGAAACATCGAGAGCGATCGCCGAGACGATTCGCAACCCGTGCTGCTGCTTGCCGTGCGCGCACGTTGGCCCTGACAAGAGCCGTTGCAAGATTGTTGACTTGGCCGCTGGACAGGTCGTGCTACTGCTTTCCGCAAATGGGGTGTTTTCGACAAAGCTCCAACTCTACGGCTACCATCGATTGCCCTATAGCTATGCAGCATGTTCCTGTACAACTCTTTCTGGCGCGCAAAGTGGCATCGACAGATACCACTGCAACGATGCCAACTTCTTATAAGCTGCGTAATATTCTTCAAACGCACGATTACTCTAACAGAAGAGGATCTTCGACAACCTCGTTAGTGACTCTTGCACCCTTCTTCAGGAATATTTCTCTTTTTTAAATATTTCTTTCCTTCCTTCTTTCTTTCTTTCGTTTCATTGACATAAAAGTAGATGTTGGCACCAGAGAGTTTTGCAGTCTACTTCTTGTTTGAACAGAAAACGAGATGTTCTGACTTTCAGAAACGATCAACGAAAGGTTCCACCCCGAGACGAAGCAATTCAGGCTGAACACAAGTTTCCAACAAACTCCTGCCAGATACGCCTCCTGTCTCTATATGTACACCGCAAAAGTGTATAACTGGAAGAAGTGGACTTGAAGGGATCAACAGTAGCTCAACGCGGGAATCCTCAGCCTGGAGCCATCTTGTCAAATGGGATTGTATTCGCCAGCCGAAGACTGCGTATACGCTTGCCATCCGTGAAGCTGTATATAATGTAGGCATAAATCATTTTAATGGCGCTTCATGAGCGCTTCTATAAAAATATTAGATATTGATAGGAGCAGTTTTCTAACGGCCGCGCCCATGCTAAACCAATTTCAGAAACCAATGATAAGTCAAGCACGTCTATTATACGGCTCTTCGAAAATCAACCCTAAGCGCTGCGCACAGTGTAGCGCGCATTTAAACCGCTGTCACGTGTCCGACGTATTTTCGTCTAGGTGTCGTCTCCTGCCCGTGCGCCAATTTAACTTTTCTCAATGGCCATGCTTTAATGAAACGTATATCGTTTGTTTACCCCGCGCGATCGCATTTTGACCGTTACATCATTAGCGTGTTTTTTTGTTTGTTTGTGCTGCGTGTATTACATATATACACGGCGACGCTAGGCAAGACAGAGGGCAAACACGGTGGCATACGCGCAATGTTCTTGTCGCGTTAAAGTGACGTTCTTGACTATTTGGTCCACTTTAAGATCGTTAGCGATGTACATTTTGCATTGACACCTGCTCTCTCTTAGCCAACGACGTGGCGCTTGGAGGCGCGCTCATTCGGCGTAGCCCGTCACGCCGGGCATTGCGGCCAGCGAGGCTAGTCACTGCGACACCGTGTGACCGAGGATAATTTGTCGGCGGGTAAAAGGGGGCGGCACAGGACGACAGCCCGGTGGCGGAACGCGGCCGCCCCTTCCTCGCGGCCACCGCTCGTGCGCTGCTGCGACGTGCGGAACAATGGCGGGAGAGCGCGCTTGTCGGCGCAGTTTCGACACCTCGCGACGTCGAGAGATCACGTCGGACACCCAGTTCACCCGAGGGCGCTCTGCATGCCCCGATGCTCGGCTCTTCCGTCCCTGCGGCCGGTGACTGGCCTTGGGCCTCGGAGGGTGAATGACTACAAGAGCCGCGTGCCTACCGGTTGCGTCCTACCAGGCAGAGGTGTTCTTTCCCCGCAGTCTTTCGCACCTACTGAGGGGCAAACACATTGCGTTTTCGCTTAACGAATGAGCGGTGAGATGGAACGTTGAACCTCCGTTCTAGGGTGAATTTCACAATGACAATAATATCTTTGTAAGTAATTATTCCAGATATATAAGAAAACACAAGCACTTCTTTTTCTTGTATACTTGATTGTTTTACTAAATTTCACTGTTTTAAGATCGACGTGATCATACAGTCGAACACGGATGTATCGAATCTGAAGGGGATCACAAAAAGTTCGATATGTAGGTAGTTGGATATATAAAATAAACATTTTACAAAAATGTTTCCAAGGGATTTTACTGCTGTTCGTTATACGCAATAATTGTTATACAGAGGGACAGTGCTGAAATACTTCGCGAACAGTCGCTCAGCGGTCCACTTTTGACTCACGTAAGATATCTATTTTATCTTTTCTCACAATGACTATTCAACCTTCACTTTATTTACCGTGATTTTGCCGTATCATGGTAATCTAGACCTATCCGATTAGTGGGCATTGAGATAGCTGTACAACAATGAAAACTTGAGCCGGGCAACACTTCCAAGACACTCTCTTACCTCTACACTCTTTCAGTGCAGACGCATTTCTGGATATATAGCTCATCCGCTCAGAGAATCGAGCGTAAAATGCCTTCATAGTATCTGTCAACGGCTTACGGAAAGACCCATCGTGGCATGTGAATACGTGTTCGACCTAGCCGCCAATGTTCACGTAGGGTTTATGGGGGACAGTGCCGAAATACTTCGCGAACGCAGCTCAACGGTCCACTTTTGACTCACCTAAGAGATCTATTTCTTCTTTCAAATCAACAATGACTATTCAATCTTTTAAGCTGCAAGGCCGCGATTTTGTAGCGATACCTTATGACTTATTCTATACTAGTCTTATCATCCACCGCTCACGGCCGGCTGATCCCGTTGATAACGTGAGCGGACCGTCGCATCCGACCACTGACAAAGCGCGATAAGTGCAAAAAGGCATTATTACCGGAAAGGCATCGCTACAAAATACCGGCCCAGAACGCATTCCGCAAGAGGCACATATGAACTATGCTGCGTCACTATGCAGTGGTTGTTGCTGGCAAGCTCAGCACGGGCAATTTGTTCACAAGCGCTGGAAGAAAGCCAAAATCCCTTAAAACGCTGGCGCAGTTGCCTCTCCGTTGCTTCGCCTGTTCATGTGAGTGTTTTAATGTGTCTTTCCTTTAGTTCGCTATATCCATTACACCTCGTTTATATTCATTCTTAGTTAAGATTAATTCAGGTAAAAACATAAGCATTATATGTCTTTCGTTGCTGAGTCAGTGTAACCGTAGCATACGCGGAGTCAAAGCACGAAACTGCATTAGAGTGCTTCCGCTATGAACTCCCTATAGCTCGTCTCGTAGCTTTGGCTGCACTGAAAAGGTTTTTCAGCCAGAGTAAAGTATGTCACTGAGGGCGTCTATCGTAGTAATTCTTTATACACCTGAATCGGAAACCGCTTATCTGTCTGGTGGTTACAGTAACATCCAGCATCTGAAGGCTGCTGGGCTACTACCAACTTGGATAAGCTCGGATCAAATCTTGGATAAGCTACGCGATGCCCGTCGGCAGTCATCCGCGTACGCCCACTTCGCCTGGGGAATTTGCATGCACGTGCTCCTAAAGCGCTCTATTGCTTCGCTCTTTCCGTAAAAAGGTGCAGCGCTGTGGAGGCTATAGCGGGCCGTCGGCTGATCAGTGCCCCAATTCAGAAAGCACTCCACAGCCAAGAATGGTTCCGGATGGGCAGGCGCCCTGGCCAACCGCGAGGCGTTCTGGCATGAGCGAAGGTTCTTACGAACTTGACCTCTAGTTGGCTGACCTATGCTGTGTAGCCTCCTTAACACTGCACGCATTTGGGTAGAGTGAGGGCACCGCGTCCGATACTCGCAAATGCTCGAGAAACGCGTGGCTGTGCGCACCGCGGGACGCACGTCTCGGCACGCGCGCGTGCCTTTTGATCGGAGAACCGAAGCGCGATTCCTGCCGCCGTCTCCTCCTCCGCTGCTGCTGCTGCTGCTCCAGAAGCAAAGGAGAGACGGTTTGGGTCTCGTGGCCCTACCATGCCAGCACCTGAATGGCCTCTGCAGACGGCAGTGCCCGCTGCGAGGAGGTTGAGATCAGCGGCGCAGAACAAGACCGCCGCCGCCGCCGAACCACGATCCGCCGCTGGTCGGCGGCACGCCAGGCACTCGACTCGGCTGGTGTTCACTGGCCTACACACTCGGAGCGCCTCAATCCCCCCCTCTCCTCCTTTTTGACAAAGGCCGCTGGACGGTGGAATCGCCGCCGAGCTATGGCATCGCCGTAGCCGCGGAAGACTTGTGCGGTCAGCGCGTGCCGTCGTCGCCGCTTGGCCGGTCCTCCATTGTGGAGCGCTCCCGTCATTCGTATACTCCGCTGCGGACGCTGACTCCGGCCGCCATACGAGCCTGGAAATAAAGGGGCGAAAAAAGAAGAAGAAGACGCGGTCTATAGCCTCCGCTCCCTTCATCTGCCACATCGCCGTGTAGCTCTTTTCTTCTTTTTCTCTCTTCCTCGATTTCGGCTTTACCTCTTACGCACGGAGCGATGGAAGCTGCTGACATCTTCCTTCAGGGGTTGACGGCCTCCTTTTCTGCCTGTAACTATTCTTGATAGCCCTGTAGCATAGGTGCTGGTTCGAGACAGGCTCCTGTACAGTGGAAGCGCCGGTTTGTGTCAAGAGCGATAGCGTTTATAGAATCCTTTGGACGAGACTTGTGCGATTCATGTTCTGAGCTTAATGTCGACGGAGTGCTATACACCGGCAGTAGGAAGTTTGTCGGCAAGTGTATTTTGTCTTTTAACAAGCCGTTCCATGTTATGCCGGTTCCTGTGTAGAACGCCTAAATGTCGCTAAATATTGTATTCTCATATTTTCAGGCATGGAGCGACAATAATTAAAGTTTTTCTTCTGCGTGATTACTCGTGAAAACACATGAAGTGTACAGCATAGGTATCATTTATCTCGAGTGTTGAGATAACGTTTATATGATACATAGAGAGAGAGGAGAGGACCGAAGGAAGAGCAGGTAGCTCAAGCATGCGCAGGTCCTAACACAACTCAACCTAACCTAACCTATCCTGCACATTGTTACTTAAGACCATGGAATCGAAAGAAAACTGAGTTAATGAAGAAACAGAACAATGGGTAAGAGTAGATCAAGGCGTATACATGTTATTGCGCGAGTTGGTTCATTGTATTTAAGAAATATAGAGGGCACAACATAAACTTCCTAAGAACGCACGTGTGGCAGAAACGGGCATGTCGATTTTCCATAACTTTCCTTGCGACGCCGGAAGATAAACGTACCTTTCCGTCGTCTTGGACGAGTCGTCGTCAGGCTATAGATGCGGAGTGTCGTCTGTATGAATTAGTGAAACTAAGCATGAGCTCGAGCAATAATTTTTTCCTCACTAGCCGAAGGTACTCGACAATGGACATCATGCGACAGTAGAATGATTCCGGGCGCAAACGCCGCTTGTGGCACCACTTGTGTACGTGTGTTGTGTGCGATTTTTGAGAACTTAATCGTGATGCGTCAAGCCTTGTCGTCGTCTCACTTGAAAGAGGCTACTGCATATTGTTTGTCGAGATTGCGCTTGTATATGCGCACGAAACACCAAGGCATGCAAGGTCATACACAGACTAATGAAAAGCGAGATATCGTACCAGAATTTTAACCACTGCATTGCATAATCTTATATGACATATAGAGCTTGGGAAAAAGCACATGACTATGAATTTCGGGCTGTGTTTCTGGCCAGAGATTAAAGTTTTGAGTTCTTCTATTCTGTTGCATTAGTGTTCGCTGAAGCGGGCGACCCCTTTTCCATTTCTTCCTCTTTCCTTTTCGGACTGGAAGCGCGCCAAGTACTTTCTGTCATCGTTATATTTGACATCAGTATTCAAACGAAGTAGCTCTCAACGACTTTCCGAATCTGCAAACACGTTATGCATATACGACGTTTGAATCCCGACATTCCCAGCGGCGATCACTTCCGTTGATCCATTATTCAGAGGTATGCGGACGAACTCTTCGCATATTCGACACTCTCGCTGCTCAAAGCACCGTCGACACAGAAAGCCGTTCGTCCCATCACACGCTAATTTGACTCGCCATTGCCTCGGCGTGCTGGGAGCGCGGCACGAAACGAGGAATTCGCGTAGGTTCGGGAGAAACCATTTGCCTGTCAAGGCTTAGTGGCACCGTAAATCACGCTGCCATGTTTTTGCGCACACATACAGTCGACACAAACACTCACGCTCTGCCCCGCCATCCTCTTCGGTTCAGTTCAGCTCCCGAATCTAGGACTGTGCACCCCGGGCGCGCGGGGGATTAAAGAGGGTGGCCTCGCATCTCTCCGCGGTCGAGGCGCGGTCGCATGCATATTCATGCACTGTTACATTCGAAAACGAAGTCTTTTTCTCTTTCCCGTGCGGCTGAATAGAAATAATTTAGCGTTTTCAGCTGCTTGCTTCGAACCGCACGCACGCCTTCTGTTCTACGTTGTACTATATGGCGGCGTGGCGCACGGCTTCTTCCTGCAGCGAGCGATGGCTGCGCGTCGTTTCTTTCTCGCCGAACTGGCGCTGGCGCGGCCTGTTAGGGTTAAGCAGGATAAATCTTGCTCTCGGCCCTCGCGCTGGGCTCTCCGGTATACCGTCGTACTTTCTTTCCCCATTGTATACGTCTTTATTATTTTTTTGCCCCTCTCCCACTTTCCGTCAGGCACCAGAAAGCGCGCTGCGCCTCGGGGTGAGGAGCCCTGCAGACGTGGCGGCAGCGGCGATGGTGGTGGCGGCTCCGTCTATAACGTCCTCAATATTCATGGCGCTTTCACGACGAGCGAACGCGCCAGCGCTGCGTCGCGAAAAAGCATCGCTGCAGTCACTGCGCATGCGCGGAAGATGATTCTTTCCACCCCTCCTTCTCCCCCCTTCTTCCTGTCTCTCTCTTTTCTCCCTTTCACTATATACCTCTCAGCGCTTCTTTTCTTTGTTTCATTTTCTCGGGCTATTTTTCTTCATTCGTCCCCTTCCCCCTCGCAGGCACATATATTCCCTTTCCGCTCAGCTCCTGGATCTCCCTCTCCGTCTCCCTTCCTCTTTGATCCCTCGGCTCCGTCACATCGGTCCACCTTGGGCATCGGAGTCTGCCTGCCTCCCCCCGAACCCCCCCTTCGCCAGCCCCGCCGAATGACAGCGAATGAGAAGCCGCATCGGCGGTTGCGTCATCAGGTGCGCGTGCGCAGCCGCAATGCGGGAGAGACCCGGGGCGGGTCCGGGCCCCGGGCCAAGCCAGGCCCGGGCTCCCCCCACCCCGCTCCTTCCTCCCCCATGGCGGATCAATCGCTTCGCCGCAGGTCGAGCGCTGCCTCTGCTCTCTCACACGCGCCTGCTCCGGGCCGATAACGGCGCAGCCGCGCGTTCGCCATCCTCCTCCCCCTCTTCTTTCGCAGCGCTGCCCGAGTTCTTCTTTTGCTTCTTTCGAACACGATCTCAAAAGTCATGAGCTCCATTTTTTTTTTTTTCACCGTGCGGATGTGGCTTATTTGTTTTGCTCATTCCGTTCGAATGGCCAGCGCTGCCATTCGCGGTTTGCTCTTTGCTGCGCCGTCGTTTTTCGCTCTTCCGAGCAGCGAGGGCGATGCTTTCGTGCCGAGAGGGAGCGAAGGGTAGAGTTCGAAGCGCTCTCAATCGCTCATTGGCTGACGGAGAACCAATCGATGCACCGTGGCCGACTTTGCCGTTCGGCTATTGGGCGGCGTGTGAGGTCAACGGCGGCTTCTCGCCGAAAAGCCGGCGAGTAAAACTTCCGGGTACACTGAAGCGTGGACGGGGGTAATGTATGCGTTCGGCAACGGTTACCGAACGTGGGGAGGGCGAATCAGCCTTGAAGCACTTTCTTCTGTGAAATATAGACGTGCAAGAAAAAGGAATCGAAGTCGAGAGAGACCGCGTTTCTTTCCGGTCATTTCAATAACGAATGGAGCTGTGCATGCGCAGTCAAAAGGAACGTTACCGAACTAAACTTGAACCAAAATGGCGGGAAGTATTGGGTCATGAGATAGAAAAATGTCGTATATTGAACAAATATACAATTATTTTCTTATGTATAATCACAAATCCGTGAAAGCACGTTGGCGGGTGATACATAATGCAAAAGTTAGCGGTATTTGAATAATCGAATTTCCGAATCTGCCTTTGAGGAACAACGGGGCGGGCTCTTCATGCAGCAGAATCATTCGGCATAGTCTCCACTCACTTGTACTGGTCTTTCTCATCCCAGACTCCAGTAGGCGTTATTCCTTATGTATGAACAGAAACGAATATTCGATTGACAATTTCGAATAGTGATTTCGTGAATGGAATACAAATCGAATAGCAAGGACTATTAGATTCGTATTCAAAGGTTCGAATATTCTCACACGCATACTAAAAAAATTGGAGGACGCTTAAGCTTCGCCTTTAAGAGTAGAACGCGATAGCGTTATCGGGACCCGTTCGCATCGCATCGTTCGCATACGGCAAGTAGACTTCATTCACTTCAACACTGAACATGGGAAAGCCAGCTTACAAAGACCAAGCTTACACCGATCCCCTTAAAGTTGGCTTCAATATTAAACTGAAATGCATTGCTGGAAAGACGTTTTTCCAGGGGCAATATAAGTGGTCTTGTATTAAAATGTGAAGGCCCTAGCACCCTTTTCTTTATTATTTTATTAATTGTTTGCTATTGCCCCGACGCGCGCAGGTCTGGTAGAAATGCTGGAAAAGGGGTTCGTGTTTGAGTTTCCTCGTAGCAGAATTAGGTTTTCTCGTACATTCAAATTACAATCCGACGCCGATTTGCAAACAATCCGACCGCGAATCCGACTCCGAATGGTAAAGTCGTACTTTACCATTTTTCTTATGGATTTCACTGTGATAAATTCAATTTTTGTTCACCAAAACCTTGCACCACGTGGAGGGCTTGCGCGGTCGATGTGGTTGGATGATTTTCTCCGCCACCCGCGATCACACGCCTGTTGCCGACGCCGGATTTTCTGCGACCTAAACGCTATCGCGTTAAAATATAGCGATGAAATGCATGCTGTTTAAACGTTGCCTCAGTCTAACGCGATAGTGTTAAGGGCCCCGTGTCGCAGAAAATCTGGCGCCGGTGTCGGCGCCGGCGTCGTTGGAGGAAATAATCGTCGCGATCCCGAACCACCCCCACCGCTCAGCGTGGCGCAAGGCGTCAGTGAACAAAATTTAATTTCTCAAAGTTAGATCCGTCAGAAAAATCGTAAAGTACGACTTAATCACAACCTACAGACGCGATAGCGTCGGTTTTTAATTTGACTAAACGAGAAAAAATAATTCAGTTGCCGGGAAGCCTGATAAGCACCCAGGAACCTTTGCATGCTATCGCGTTCCACTCTTAAAGGCGAAGCTTAAGCGTCCTCCACATTTTTCAATGGTATTGTTACGGGTATGTTGGCCTCTTAGGCACAACAACAGGTTAGCTAGCCTAAGCGTAGGGTCCCATCTGTTGAGTCCACTCACGCGTTCGTACGTATAGCCAACCACTCTTCAACGTCGGCGCCATCGGTCCCGCAGAAAGTTCCGGGATCCTTGAGTTGCACAACCACAACCGATAGGGACAGCGACAGAGCTGGCGACGGTGACGTTGGAGGCGGCAACGACGTTGATCCCGCGCGCTCACCGTCAGTCATGGTGGGGACGGTGATGCGACGTCCACTGCGGAGCTCCGTTTCCAGCCGTGGTACTCAGCACTTCCACCAGTATGTTACAGGGATGTTGGGAGTATAGACAGCATGTATTTACAATATATATACAAGCAGAGTTGATGTGGTCAAGATGGCCGACCAGCAACAACATGTAGCGGCTAGCGTCTCGCGATCTTCTTTTCTCTTCTTTTATCCTTCCGTAACAATATGTTTTGAGCTTCCGAATTCTTTCAGTAAGCGAATATTTACGGAGGAGATTAGGAATAAATGATGCTTTAGTAGTAAGCGCCAGGTGACGATTTCGTGTTTTCACTCTCCACACAATTCAGAGATTGCAATATAGAGGGGTGAATAACCGTCTAAAACATTTTTCAGCTTCATATACGACTCGGCGCTCGCTTACACTATTTGAGCGCCACATAAGGAATCGCCTCCACTTGCTCTTAATCGGCAATGATTTTCGCCCTTTCTTCAGCTACATTGCACACTCACGCACTTACTCCCAAGCAAACACTCGCGCTCACACTCATCGTCATTCCATCGTTTCTACACATCCAACATACCACACTTGTAGGGCCCACATAATGGTGTATTCATTTCCAATACAATCGCGTAAGCATCAGTCAAGGGCGTAAGTGGGGGTCGGAGGAGGTGGGGAAGAGTTGGCTGTATCCGTTGCTTAATAAACACGTAACCTTTCCCATCATAATTAATAATTCACGCGTTCGCCCACTTTGTCTATTTTCCCTCCATCCACGTTGACCAGAACTGGCTCGCGCTTGCACCTGTGGCAAGAGCACTGATAACTTGCGACAAATGTGGCGAGCATGCGCCAATACAAGAGCAGCAGCACACGCGTGTTTCTAACCGGCCTCAACGAGCGCAAGGAAGGCAGCGAAGGGCACCCATTTGTCTCCGCGCCGTGTCTGCTCTTTTTTTCCCACGCTGCGCGAGATTTCCAAGCTACGGGAAAGAAGTAAGTGCACAGCTGCAAGGACAGCACGTGGCACATGTGCCGGCAGGTCTCGCAGGGGTGGCAGGCGGCGCGCATCAGCAAGGCGCAGGAAGTGCTCGCCCAGGCGTGCGATGACACGGACGCGACGTGCGAACCGCGAGCCCTCGTGGCCCTCGGCTCTATGCTGTACACAGTTGTGTGCAGCGCGCTGCGGCCGCTGTGATCTCCGCCGGAAGGAGACGATGAGTTACGCGGCGGATACGCTGCGATCAAGATGCATGGCTGAAATTCAACAGACTATAGTCGTGCATGCTCTCGGTGCACTTCTTTTTTTTCTCGCGAGTACACCTGCGCCTCATAGTTCCGTGGGATGGAGATCTATGACTATGGAACCTTGTCTATCCTTGACAGCTTTATGACTAGAAGGTTTGTTCAAGCAATTATGTGAAGTCAGGTGTCGTTCTTCTCAGTGTTAAGCCCTGATCTGGTCTTCCTGTTTGTTATTATTATATTTTTTTTTCGGGGGGGGGGGGGGGGTCTTTTTGTGAATTTGTCCGCACTGATTTCAGAAGCTGTACTGTGCCATGATCAAGGATTGAAATAATTTTTTGCGCTTTGCTATTCAGTCACTTTAGACTATTCAACAATAAGGAATAAGTTCATCTGCACTTCTGGTGAATCCTCGTAGTCGTTGTACAGACGAACGACACAGTCGCTGCATTGAAGCAGGCCTTCGAGGTTGAAGACTAAGGCGGCCGGAGACAGGCGGAAAAACAGAGTGATCTTATTGCGTCTGAACGTGGAATGAACATTTAAGATCGAGGCGTAAAAAACAGCTGTGTTTGCTTACGTGTGTTTAGGCCAAAAGCCAATACATCTTTTTACGGGTGTGCGAATAGAGAAATTTCATCTCGAATTGAATTCGAATCGAATAGTGCCGAATAGTGGCCAGAAACATCGAATATCGAATCGAATATCGAATACAAAAGCTTTTATTGAAAATTTACAGAAAGCACAAAGAAATGATGTCTGCTCATGTCCTTGAGCACACAAAGCGGTGAGTGACTGTTACCGCAATGCTACAAATTGTCATGCAGAAACACAAGCTGTTCTACATGACCTGGCTTCAGGCTATCTCGCCGCGATGTTACGGTGTTTCCTGCAGTTGGAAACATACGTTCACTGGGCACCTCTGCAGCAGAGATGGGAAGGTATCGCAAAGCAATTTTGGAGATTCCTGGATAAAGTGAAGCTCCATGCTCTTTCCAATATTTCAAAGGATCATTCTTTCTAGGGATCAGCGGCTCGTTCAAGTATTTTTCAACTTATTGACTGTAAGGTGTGAGCTCATTGTGCTGGTTCTTTTTTGACGCCAGCATTTCGACGGTCTCCCAGACTGTTCCCTGGCCTTCTTTGCTTGCGGCATGACTTGTCGATGGATTCGAATTTTGAAAGTGCTTTCCGCAAGCTTTCGCTGTGCTGTGAGCAGATGAGTCATGTTGATTACTGAGCGCGCGGCGACGGTAGTTAAGACAGGATGTGAAGGAAGATGTTTGTGTGAAAGTGTTTTACGGCGCTTGCGGCATACGCGACTGAACTACGCAAAAGTCCGTGCCTTCGTTTCGGAAGCGAAGTTGTGAAGGGCTTGACAGTTTTCTCATATGTTTTTTTTTTTCTTTTTTACGTGCGGGAATGGCATACTCTTTTTTAATATAAACATGCGCTCGCTTTTGAACCAGGATACCGGTGAAAGTTTTAACGAAATGCCTACTGTAACGACGTCAGCATTATTTTTAACCACACCACCCTAACCAAGTTGCACCACTAGCCTTTGTCGCGTTTTAGGTATATCGTCCTGTCGAATTATTCAAAACTTTGAATACTAGCTATTCGAAAATTGAATCGAATCATTCGATTAGGTATTATTCGCTTCGAATTCGGAACTCGAATATTCGCACACCCCTACTCTTATTTTCCTTTCTCACCCTATCGGCGTTCGTTCGGCGTCTGCTGGCCAGCCCTTAAATGCCTTCCTTGTCGATTTTGTTTGTCCATTCTCATTGTCGCCTTTATCTAACACGCACCAAGCAGCTTTACATCAAGTTCTCGCATGCATACCGTGGCGTCCCTGTGAAAATTATGCATGTGCGAAGTTGCGGAAACTTAATGTCGGCAGCCGAATGTAGCGAGTCGCGCTGAAACCAAATCTAACGCTTGACATATAGTGTGTCCCAGCTAACTTCAGCCAAGCTGTTCAACGAGAAAAAAAATAAAGATTAAAAAACACGGTGCAAGATACGCTGTTAACTTCTACCGTATTCGTTCGCAGACATCTTACCACCGAACACCGTAGGTCTTATAATTGTATCTTGCATGGTTAATTTTTTATATATTTACTGGAGCATGATGAGGCCCGGCAATTTTCATTTTACCAAGCATGGAACTGAGCCCAGTCAGCACAGGGGACTATATGCATGGGGAGTTTTATTCGTGCCAGCTGTTCCCCGTTGCACGGCAGCTTCGCTTTTTGTGAGTTCGCAATTTCAATTGGTTGTCGTGTCTTTTCTATATATCGGGCGGCCTTGGGTATCGGGCTCCGAGTTAAGAAAGCGTCGGAATCGCACCTAAAGCCGAGCGTCCCGCCGGTACCCTTCGAGGCGCTGCACATGATTAATCCTATACAGAACGGAAGATGGGCGAACGGAAGAGGTCTGAGCTGCGTGCTCCCGCCTCCGCGCGTCGCCGTTGCTCCTCCGACGGACGGTGCTCACCGTGCTCCAGATGGGAGCGGGACTATGCGGCCGAGTCTGGAGGGACGGAAAGTCAATGCGGTCCCATTGTGTCGCCAGTGCTCTGTCGCGAGCGGCACCTCTCGCGAGGTTTTTCCATCGCAACCGCAGCCAAATGCGACGGCTCGTGGAGCGCTCACCCTTGTGCTCCCAGACGCTGCGCTGCCGTTTCTTTCAGATCATTTTCGCTGTTTCCCGTTGCTGTGACGCGGTGGGCCGCCGGAATCCGTCCGGTTGACCTCCGGTGTACCTCATTTCTTTACTTGAGCATGCAACACGTTCATTCAAACTCACGTGGATCCTTGTAAGCCTGTGTCCCTCCCTGGTTAATACTATATTTGATCGCAGGCAGACACTGACGGCAACACTCTCTCGCAAGGCTGATCAGCAACAACAGTTATACAGTTGCAAATTGTCCTGGGTGCCGAAGGCTAACCGAACACTTTCTTGTTTGGAAGAAGAACTTCTTCTTGGATTTCCAAGAAATCGCCATGAAAAGGGCGTTCCTACTGTTCTTGTTCTTGCCCCCAAATACGGTTCAGTTAGCGCAGATCTGTTGATAGTGTTTGTTTCGCGTTACTTTAATGTGAAGATCTTCACGGACGGTGGCGTAATGTTATTGTTCTTCTTCTTCTTCTTCTTCTTCTTCTTCTTCTTCTTCTTCTTATTATTATTATTATTATTATTATTATTATTATTATTATTATTATTATTATTATTATTATTATTATTATTATTATTATTATTATTATTATTATTATTATATTGCTATAAGTTCGATTAATGGACCACCTGTATTATTGGCTACATGCGCTTGGCAGTCGGTAACTATAGCCACGGCCGCTGGATAAAAAAAGCTTTTTTTTATCCAGCGGCCGTGCTATAGCAGTGACTTCTGACTGCTGGAGTGACTCTATAGAGAACCATATATGAAAGCTCGACCTTAACTTAAGCACACGCTTACGTGTGAGGTGTATGAGTCGGGTGGCACTATATGCCTATATACATATCGCGAGACTAAAGATCGTTTCAGTATACTTTATCCGCGGTGCGCGATATCCGTGTAGCAGCGCCAAAGGGGAGAACCACCTTCTGGCCAGAATTGGCCAGTCTCCTTGCAAGAGGTTGGAAAAAGCATACGATTTTAAACGCCAGCCAAAGCCAGCCAGAGGGTTTCTATGGTCTGCACGTGGGGGACGAACAGAGAGAACGAGAGAAAACGAGAGATCTCCTTGCAGGCGACGACGTGGCGAAGAGCTTGGTATAGTGGCTCTGTGTTAATTCGTGTTGTTTCTCGACGACGACACCATCGTGCGATTGCTTCGGCGTGTCGTGTCATCTGGTCGTCCTTTCGTGCCGGCGGGCGGCGGCGCCAACAGGCCCGGTCGAGGTTGTTTGTGCGCGATCAATTTGTCCCACAATCGGCCCTCTTTGTGCTTTCCCCTGCCCCCACGAGCGCGACCTCTCGGAATTTCCGGGCCGCCTCTCTCGTATGACTTCATCGATGTCGAAGGCCTCGTGTGCTTCGTCTTCGTTTCCTGTCACTGTACACGCGCGCGCACGCTTTCTTTACTTTCTTTGCTCCTCGTCCATTTTCTTGATGCGCGCCTGTCTGTGCACGCGCCTTCGAACGATACTCTCCGAGTGTGCCTCTTGCTGTCTGTAGCTCGGCCGGGCCGTTCGCAGTGGCGCTCTAGATTCGCCCGCGAGTTATCGCCACTGCGCCCTCCGGCGTCCTTTGTGGGCTTTCAGCTGTGCTGGCTCTCTTCGCACTTGATCGCGTCCCGTCCTCTCCCCTCGCTGCATTTGCGCGCGTGGCAGAGTGGTATTGAAGCGGCCAGATCGCCGCAGACGCGACAGATCGCGGGCGTTCAGCCGCGTCGGCCGCGCCGACGTTCTCCAGACCACGCGCCCCGAAGCGAAGAAGGGCGCGCCGAGCGGGACCGATATCGAGCTATCGGGTGTCTCTGGTTTCGCTCATTGCGTTGCTGCCGCCGCCTCGTGTCCGCCTCTCGAGGGCTGCCCGGGCAGATCGCGTCCTCTCGTCGGCCATGTGATGGCGATGCACGTCCTGAAAACGATTAGTTACTCTCGCCTTCGCCGGGGAGAGGACGGCTGCGCGCCCGTATATGACTTGGCGCTTATAACGCCACTACGCCGCTTGTTTCGCTGTCTGCGAAGTCGCTACACAAACTCATTTTGACAAAAAAAAACACTTCTCGCTTTCCCTTGTGTTGTCCTACATGCAGTCCTTAGCGCACAATAGCTTCTAATATTACGATTATAACATTTATTTTAGCGCGACCAGCCTCGTGGGCCGCATTCTTGGTCGTTCACTTTAAGGTACACGTTCTGCGACGTAATATCCATCGGGACCTATCGATGGAACAATGGTCGTTCTGTCCGCTGTCTGATACATTTAACGCGCATCGAAAGTGATATCCCCGAAAGTGATTGACCCTGAATATCGCCACTGCATACTTATTTTCGGTTATCAACCATTCCGTGGTTAACTTGCGTCACCAGATTGGACACCACGCCCTGGTGAGTGCAGTGTTAAGGAAACTTTGCACTTCTAGAAGAAGTGGAACAGGTTATCAACCAGTAGCACGTTGCACAATTACACGCACGCGCGGAGGAAATTCATGAAAACAATAAATTAAAGATATCCTTTTCAGCGATTTGGGTGACTATACAGGCGCAGTGTCCTGTAAACGCTCTGTCATCGGCCTGTTTTTCTAACGCTAGCATAACGTCACTGGATGAACATAGTGACCTAGTATTCGAATGTTGAGGTTGCGATGACTGCGATCGTCCGTAGGACGTTACAGTGACGTCGTCGAGAGCGTGGGGCGAAAGTAGTTCGGCATCGCAGGCTTTACTGCAGGAATAAAGATGTTATAGGTTGTAAAAACTTCACTTCCAGTTTATAGTTTCTGTTCCAAATTTAAGGTTGCAGAAACTGAAATACCATGGAGTGCCCCTCCTCCCCCTATTTCACTATGATAGATTCAACATAAAGTGGCTACACAGGGTCAAATTTTCGCTTGCATTTCGGCAAAGTACTAGAAAAAAACACAGGCCGAGTTGAGCTTTCTCGATTAACAGTGCATAGTCGTTTTTGAGGAACGGTGCAGAATTATTTTGCCGCCCCTGAGTGCCTTCGAATGCTGTCGGACGCGCAACCTGACCGATGTGCTTGCCTTCGTTTACGGCATCCTCTGATGGCGCGGCAAACACTGATGGCGCGGCAAACACGACGACCCGAATGGTCACCGGGAGACAAGACCGTTGGCAGCGTACGTCATCGTCGGCGGACCGCGGTCGGTTGCCCGCCGTCCCCGAACTTTTACGATCGACTGCTCTGTATGGCGCCCCCCATATAACCTGTGTATCAGCTGCGTCGTCGTCGTCGTCCCCCCCGCAACGCCCGGAGACGGTGGTCGTCGCATTGCCCCGCTTCTGCACGCTGTCGAGCTTTTACGATCTGCCGACCATCATCGTCCGAAGGGCCCCGCATTGACACGTCGATAGCGCAGCCGCGCGCGAGCTGGCGGTCGAGCGAGACGCGCAGATTCCCGATTTTACGGCGATTGATAAGGCGCGCGCACACGCAAGCGGCTCCCCCGCTGTTGTCCGGCGGGTCGCCGCTGCTGCGTTGGCACCGTTATACGACACCGCGTGTACGGCGCTCGGCGTCTTAACTATATTGACAGGCGATAAGTGCGCGCGCACACTCGGCGCGTTCGCCTATATCGAGCTCAGCGACAAAACGGCAGCGAGTGCGACGCGTTCTAGACGAGGCCGCGCGCTCGCTCGGAGCCTATCAGTGGGCAGCCACGCACCTTTCGACTTGGATTGCGTTTCACCTGTGTGAGCTCGCTCATGTGTGTGTGTGTGTGTGTGCGGGGGATGGCATGTTGGAAAGGGGAGGTATGGGAGAGGGAGATAGCGGGTGCGCTTAGAGGTGATTTTTGGGGTCCTTTCCGCTCTCGGGGTGCGTGTCCGAACGAATTTGCTCCACTTGCTTGTCCTGCGTCTTATCTGCGGGCTCGTGAACCGTGGGCGGTGGTTCCGGGAAATTGACGCCTCTTTTACTGCGCACGCGCTGTGACTTATCTATGAGAGGTGCAAGTTATAGTGGGCCCATCTAATGAGGGCAATATACACGAACTTAGGTGCGAAGCCAATGCGTGCACGGAAGCCGGTGTCGTTATTTGGCCGTAGCGAAGAATCTAGTACGAAGAAACTCGACTGGCTCACCATGCGTCGGACTGCATGTTTATAAATGATAGAAGAGATAATTGCTTCTTGTCATAACGGTGATATGGCAAGACGAGCAGCGAAGAGTGGTTCGTATACTAACTATTCTATATAGCGTAAGGGGTTTTTGTGAATATGGGCCCCGATTATCGCTCAACGAGCGATGTGAGGAAATTTGGCAGCGGTAGCTTGAAAAGATTAGAAGGCAGTATGTGCTGGAAAGCATACGCGCTGGTAGCTATTATGCTAGTTTAGAGTAAGATAAAGACGTGAGGTTGGGCAGGCAATAGCGTACGCGCAACGTATAACCGGTGGTGTGTCACACTACCAGACTGGACGCCAATAGAAGGCAAATGCAGTCGAGGATGGTAGATTTGGTGGCGCGAGATTATCGGACATCTACAGGCATATAGTAGAGAGACTTGGGTGACGTCACTATAGACGTTACTGCTCTAGTCGGGCCTTTGTTCTATAATAGGCACCAAGAAATTCTTATTGTCATGACAATTGTGAATGTTCTTGAACTTTTTTTCACTCGGAATCTTCGTTATAATGAAACTCATCACCAAAACCGCGACCAAAATTATGTACAAGCACGACCACAACGAGCCTCATCGTCTTGTTTACATTTATACGGTGAGTAACAGGCTTACGGAATATCCCGTAACCAGAACTCTCCAGTCGACCTTTCGATCGAACCTAGACCTTTGCAGGCTATGAGATTAGAGGCCGCATTTAAAGTGCATCTTCCAAGTCTTTAAATTTAGTCCCGTTCCACACCTATACCGCATGCACGAAAATGACCAGTGCGTAATGTCCTTGAGACAAAGTTCTTCACTTTTCGCATACCTGCACCCCAACTCGTGTACGTATACCGCCCATGGCGTTCACCAGTTCTGTTCAAGATGACTGCTCTATAGAAAGCGAACGACAAATCGTCGAACGTCCGCAGGATTCTGTGTTTCCCTATCCTAGAGAAGACTACCAAAACAAATCAACGAAGCGCTGCTCGCTGTGTATACTGCAAGACCTCCGCCCTCCGCCTTTGCAGCCTCCCATTTCAAGTTTTTGGCTTAAGGTGTGACGAGGAGGCGAGGCAGCCAACAGTTCGAGCCTGCGCCCATGACGTCTGTGCCAGCTCACGCGTATATACATATACTATATGCACGAGCCTCCATCTCCTGTTCCTATTCATAGCTGCCTCTGGCATCGTCGTTGTCATCGCCGCGAATGCTATAGCTGATTCTGGCGGCGATGGTTCACGAAAGGGCGTAGCGCCACTTTGAAGGCGACTCCGTCGCACAAAGAAATCGCCTCTATACGCACACAGCTCCTCCGATATATCGCCGCTCAAAGCGATCGTCCTCCGCCCGCTGCTAGGGCGTGTGCGCGCATGCGAGCCTGCGCTCATTTGTCGATTTTGTTGCCGTCTCGATGCACCACGTACGGCGCGCTGCTGCTGATGGTTTCGGGCCTCTTTTGTATCCGGCATTCAGCATTGGCGACCATTAGGAAGGCGCACGAGGCACGTAATTGCGTGGGCTGATCTTGGAATCCTCGGTGGAGCCGCTGATTATTTGAAGGGCGTCGTCTTCGTTTGAACAGGTATGCATTGAAGGCGGCCTGAGTTTACTATGATTCATCCTTTCTTTCTTTTTCAATAAGCAACGCATGGCGTCCTTGCGATGGCTTATGTTCCCGGTACTCGCAAATGCAAAATAAATGTCATTACCACTATTTAGCGAGCACCGAAGCTGGCCTTTCCTCTAAATATGTGACGTAAAATATTAAGGCTGCAAGTTGTAGTGGCAATACCGGCTGGCTATCTTGCCAAATGTGCCCGTCTTACGACACGCTACTACTGGTCATTTTTGTCACGGTTTAACTATATCCAAGCAACTTATGCCTGTCAGGCGACGGGTCTCCCATAAGACGAGGATATGTTATAGTGGCTAGGGAAGCCGATCTCTCTCTTCGACTAATTTCTCTCGCAGTTATGTCCACTTACGTTTCTATTAAGTTCCCTTACTCATGCACAAGAGTTTGATTTGATTTGATTTGATTTGATTTGATTTGTTTATTTGTTTACATGAGGATGATGCGGGATGGCCCAGGCAAAAAGCCACAAATTCACTTGAAGAAAACACGAGTTACAAGCCCAAACCATATTCACGCGATTTTGTGCGCGACGGCGACGAGCGACGGCTTCGAGCGACGAAACGGGCCGTCGCGCGAACAGATCGCTCGGTCTTTTCGCTCAATCGCTCGGTTCTAGAAATCTAGAATTCGTCGCTCGTCGCCCGGAAGTGCTATGAGCGACTAGCCAATAGCGCGAAGCCGGAACTGGATATACATCAGTCAAGCACTACCGATTGTCGCACGGAACGAGCAAACGACTATATTTTGATACGTGCAAGGATAATAACGTAGCGCAAGACCTTTACAAATATTTATGCTGCTCTTTACACTAAAAAACATCAACTTAAATTAATAAAGCAAGCGTCACGCCAGTTTCGGCGAGTATTTGCTGCCCTCATACCGGCAACACCGGGGAGACGTCGCTCAAAGTCGTCGCTCGCATGCGGTACGACTTGTAAGCGACGAGCGACCGCGACAGCCATCTCCATCGCGTCGCTTGTCGCTGTCGCGCGCAAGATCGCGTGAATGCGGTTTATACTACAGAGCTCGTGTCGGAAAATGCAATTCTTTCCCTTGTGCGAAGACCAACGTCAGGCTTTTTCATCATTTGGCTCGACCGATGACTGTAGCGAAAGAACTTGGATACGACACTTCAAAGCTTCTTTACGTCTCGATACACTGTCTTACCTTTATACAATCTTATTAACTTGCTCTCCGATGCCGTCTTTTTGTTACTGTGCGAGTCCGAGCATAACTTCGCCTCCAGGCGCGCGCGTTGTGCGGAGAAAACAAACGACTCTCGCCTTCCTCCTTGCTTTCAAAAGCTCTTCGTCGGCGGGTTTCAGTGCCTGAAAAGCGAGGAGCCGCAGCAGCGGTGACACAATCGCTGCCCACGCGTCGGCTTCACCGCTCGACACTGGCGCTGCACCGCTGGAGTGGCGCCGCGCACTAATGATGATTGGCTGCACGCGTCGCATAAAGCCGCGAGCGACGACGATTATTGCCCTCATCTTTTACCGGGGCTGGCAGCTGCTGGTGCGGCTCGGTGTCTCTAGCCTCGGCTCGCGCTCTCGGAAACCCCTCTGGCGACCTCTATGCGCGGAAAACCGAGTTAGCGGCGCGGAATAAAACACCGCGCTTCTCGAGTCTCGGGCAACCTCGCAGCGCACGAACTCCGGTTATGCGAAGCCAACGTATCCGTTAGGTGCGCTGGCACTGAGCTGCTCGCTTTCCCCCGACGTCAAAATGCGATGCTGTCTGGGCACACGGTCCTGTCTGTGTCACGCCGACGCCATTATCGCCCAGCTTGGCCATTGCTTATTCTGGAAGAAACTGGCGTTGGAGCTTACGTTTGGCGGCGAATCTTAGAGCATGGGACAACGTGCAGATATATTCGCTTTGTTAATGCGGCTTCAATCGGCTAACACCCAGACTGTATACCAGGTGGTTGCTTTTTATTTTTTTAGTTGCACTAATTTTTTTTTAATTGTCTATGGTAGATAGCATAATTCTAACCATTGTGCCAACTTATTCGATCAGGCGGCCATCACTTCTACAAGAAATCACAATGTTTAATTGAATAATTAACATAATTACACTAATCAACCTTTTAATTAATTACTTTATGGTATATATTCAAATTTACGCGTTGTACGTAGCCGGTGAGTTCGCAGGCGTATCTACTTAAAACGATTTCTCTGATCTACACCAGTTTCGAGATAATAATTTTCAATGGGTCCGACGCGTAACGCATTGGCGTTCCAGTTACTTTTGTGCTTCAATGCATAATACAGCGTTTTCTTTAAAAAAATAAGTGGAACCAACAGTGCATTTTTTACCGCAAATTTGACGGCGCATATCTCGAAACCAGTGCCATCCTCAATATTCGTTCCAA
Source organism: Dermacentor silvarum (assembly GCF_013339745.2). Classification (NCBI taxonomy): domain Eukaryota; kingdom Metazoa; phylum Arthropoda; class Arachnida; order Ixodida; family Ixodidae; genus Dermacentor; species Dermacentor silvarum. The sequence goes on from NC_051156.1 coordinate 220,609,168, forward strand.
ATCGATATTTCTTGCAAACTCACCAGCTGCAATTCGCAGATTGAAATATGCGCGGCAAAGTAATTAATTAAAAAGTTGATTAGTGTAATTATGTTGATTATTCAATTAAGTATTTTAATTTCTCGTAGAATGGCCGCACCTCAATGAATAATTGAGCTCATGGGTTAGACTTGTGCTATCTGCTACAGGCAATTAAAAAAAGAATTGGTGCAGTTAAGAAAAAAAAATTCACCCTATATAGTTTGCCACAAAGCTGCATAGTCTTTACGAGACCGAGCTTGAATGTGGACCTTACGCTTCACGAACCACATTTCCTTCCCCATCGTCAAAGATGTGCGAGCGAGCTTTCGATTTCAAAGTGAGAATAATCACGCTCGATATTTGACAGGCATGCAGAACGAGCGTAGCAAGACGCCGCAAGAGCCAAGCGTGGTCATTCATACATCCTCCGGAACCGACCTACGTCGACGGGTTTTATACGGCTTGTCGATAGTCGATCGCCAGTCCATTACTTAGCCGCCTCGCTCGCTCTCGGAGCACCGGGACAGTCTGCTTCCCTCTCGCTCACTTTCTCCCGGGCACGCGATGCGAGAGCAGCGATGCTAAATCAGAAAGACAGGCGCGCGTCTCAAGGCCGACCTGAGCTCGCGCCGGCGGCGAACCAAGCGCGCATTGAGGCGTCGCTAATTCGGCGATCATTATTGAACCGGTAATCATTTTTCATTTCCCGCGGTCACGGGCCATTAAACGCTCGCCACCGGAGAAGCCGTCGAGAAGAGGACCCTCTCTTCGCGCTCCGCCACACTCAAAGCCACGAGCACGCCACGCCCGTCCGCGGCTTGTGTGTGTGTATACTGTATATCGCCGCGCGCTTCGAACTCGCCGTACAGGGAAATGAGAACTGATGAAAGGCTGCTCGCGCGTCTACTACGCCTGAGCCGGTGGAAGCTGTTGACGTGTACACTCGTGAATAGGGGACTCTCTCCTTGAAGTTACACTCGAGGTCTCTTTCTTCATCACTCCCGCACATGCATGCTTTCAGTCCGACCTTGTTTTGCGACGCGGTGGCAAGAAAGAAAAAAAAAATGCTCTCCTGAAATGCCGAAATGAAATATAAAATACAGAAAAGTCAAGTTATTTAAGCTCTGGTGCTTAATCAGTGGCATAACAAAAAGAATGAAACGGAATGCACTGACACGAGAGCTATCAGGGGTTGTCTGTTTAACATCGAAGCTAAATTCAGCCCACGCTGACCAGGATGAAGCCGAGTGTTTATCTGGGGACTCATATGCACTGGCGTTGTTGATGGAGGCAGGTTTGCTTTGATCTGGAGGCTAATCTCTCCAGATATCATTAACTGTGATCTCTCTTTCTTTCAACTGATGACTGCGGTATGGCTAACGCATAAAAAAAGGTCCACACAACCATTTCCTTTCAAATGTGTACTGTTCGTGCGGTCTTTTATTTGCTAGTTAGCTACATTCAAGTGTGTTCTCATTCACCTTCTGAACAGCCGTCGGCAGGAATGCATAGAGTTGTGTGTCAGACAATTCAGGTCCTTTGGCGGACTTCGTTTTTTTTTTTTTTTCGTTCACCCACAATACATGTTTTTTTAGTAACATAAATACTGCCAAAATCACAAAAGTTGTAAAAGGAGCAAACTTTAATCTGAGCTAAACTAACAGCGTATCTCACATCAGATCACGTACTGAGTGTGTTCGAGCCCGTCGTATGGGCGTCACAATTTCGGAGCCGGATATGTCGAGGGCAACTCTACTTCACTGATCGCGTATTAATTAACACGCTGGCAAAATAAAGTAAAATAAAATAGCAGGAAGGAAAAGTGACTTCAACACGCAGTATGCAATCCTGAAATGCGCTTTATGGCCAAAAGATCTGCAGTTGTCTCAGTATGATCTGCGATGGCCAGAAATTACGTCCTATATTAGAGCGGGGTATCGCTCATGCACCAAATAGGGTGAAACTCGACGTGGAACGGTCGCTGTCTTCTCAGTGTAATAATAGCGATCAATCACTTGTTTCTTCCTCATCGTCTACTGAACCGAGTAGCCAGGTCGCGTGTTGCTAGTAATACAAGGCTCACCACGTTCTACATATCTCTGACGAGGCTCCTTCAAAACTGACCCACGCGCAAGAGCTCACAGAAAACAAGAGGTTAAAGGCAGAGAGGTTAACGAGATTGAGTGCCCGGTTGGTTCACTGGCTGAGTCGCGTACTTTGAGCATCCAAGTCCGCACTGCGTTGTTGGCATTGAACTTTTTTTTAGTCGCGATCCTAAGTTCGACTCTAGCTTTCCAGGTTTCGTCGTTCAATTTCAGTCGTTCCTCCTTTTTTTACTCCCGGTCCCGCAAAATATATACGAGTTTCTTGACGCCGCATGCGTCCTTTTACCGCGAACTCTTTCAACCCCGAGAGACTCATTAGCACGGAGTCACGACAGCGCGCGACCGAAGCCATAGGTGGGACAACAAAAAAAATCTAACGCGGTCGTCGATCGAGTATTCCTGCCGACAGCTGAAATGAGCGCGCGCCAGTTCATCACCAACGGCGGTCAATGAAAGCACACCGATGATGGCAGAAAGAGGCCCGTATATATCAGCGGCGTGATTTACACCCCGCGGTTCCCTGGCGATCGCGTATGCGCCGCTCGGCGATTCGTGAATATATGACGCTCACATGCGCGGCGGCAAACGCCATTCTCTCCGACGTCGCGTATGGCATGTGCGCGGGCCCGTATATATATATACAGTATATATACACGTATCGTCGCGGACGCCGCGCTCCGTATAGTTCTAATGCGCCGACAGCGGCGGCAACGGCTGCAGTGACGGCTATATTTAGCCGAGTGCTCCGAAGTGGCGAGGCGATAAATCGAATTTTATGGGAGTAGCGCGAAGAAACCCTTCGCGCTGCGCCTTCGGCGTCGTAAAGTGACTCCCCCCCTACTTCGCGAGCACGTTGAGTTGAGCGTCGCGGTCGTCGCGGAGAAAGGGCCACCATCTGCGAATGGAGCGACAACTGCGCGAGGAACGAACGGCGCTGCGATTTTGCTTACTTTTTTTTTTTCTTTCTCGCCGTCTCTCGCGCACTGCGTGGCATCGCCGTTCTTTCGTCGGCAATAAAGAGGAGAGAGAAATAGCATTAAAATACAATACATAGAAATACCAAAATGGCCCCGTGCACTGAAAGCGTGCGAAGCGAAGTGTTCTCCCATATAGTTTTTGGCTCTTGAACGCCACGGGAGTCTACTCTTTTATGATTTCGTGGTGCTGGAGCCAGCATATTCAGCTCGGCTTACCGCGTGAGAACACAATACCCCTCTACAATTAAGTAGAAGCGTCACAAGCTTGTAGAATTTTCCCGGTTTTAAACGCCAGTCCGAGCCAGCTAGCTTACAGAGTAACTTAGGAGCGTCCGATGTAACTTTGGCGGTCGTTATGAAGGTATATTGAAGCAGCGCGACAGGATGAGGACAAGAAAACAGCAACAACAGGACTAGCTAGCGCTTCTGGTACTAACGCGGGAAACGAGCACATCAAATTTATGTTGGCCGCATTACCAGCGCCTCTACCGAGCGGTGTTTATAGCCACGCTTATATTTCGAATGACTGTACGCATCTATTTCGTCTTGACCTCATTTTTCTTCGTATCCTTCATTGAGGCATTTCTTTTCCTCATGTTCATACTGTGTTGAACAACGTGTTTTGATTACACTGCAATGAAGAAAAAGAAGAAAAAAGGGATCGGGTTCTTGATGAAGATGTTACAATGCGTATCAATCACTGTCTCGTGATGATGCATAGCTTACAGAACGAGCAGCGGTCGTGTAAGAGCGTAACAATTCTACGTGTCCGCGCTGGGACTGCTCTAGATACGTATAAGTCGTGTCTAAAACATGGCGGCCATGACCCATCTCCAGCTCCGCAATTGCTTCCGGCGCATGCAGCCCGCAATAGCATAGCCATCGAGACCTGCTTCTGTTACGCAAGAAGCAACCGTCGCTGGGGCGTGGGTTCGGACACCACCTATAGGAACGCGGACTGTCAATGTACTGGGACTGTCAGTCTCAATGCTAGAGTCGGGATCAAGCAGACACTGGTGTGCACGTGATAGGGTAAGTATGGTGCATTACCGATGCAACACTTGGCTTCGGGGAATGTTCTGAACCACTCTAAGCGTGGTGTATTTGCTGTGGAACGTCTAGATTTGGGGAAGATTCAGAACCTTGAGTTGCTGCTCTTGCAGACATATTATGTGAGGTAGTTTTTAGTGGAAGTCAAGATAGTTTTTAGTGGAAATGAAAAGGCGATATGGTACGGCTACTTTCATGCCATCATATTTTTTTTTTTTTTTTTTGCACAAGCAAGTCTGAAATGACGAGACAACAACAACAACTAAGAACCCAAAAAGGACGATATATATAGACGCGGGACTCCCAGACGAAACATGTAATGAAATGGTCATTAGGCTTGTAATGTTTTACATGTACTTGACAAACACGCAGCGATCGAGTGTATAGCTCCTGCCTTAGCTTCGGAAGTGTGTTCCGGTGGTGACGTCACCGGCACGTGAGCGCGCCGCGCACGCGAACGTCTGTCCGCGGCTCACGCATTCGCAAAGCAAACAAAGCGCCACGCAGCAAATTGGCCGGCCCGACGGGCGCGCGCGCGCGCCGCGCCCGGGTCCTAATTACGGTAAAGCGCCGTGGCCGGACAACCGGTTCCCGTGGCGGTGCGCGGTTTCGTTCCGGCCAGTGACGTCACCGCGGCGCGTGACCTTCGCCGTCCGGCCGGGTCAGCCGACGCCGCGTGGCTCCGTGCCGCGCTCGCCGAGGACGGCACACCGTGCACCACCACGCACACTATAGCCCCCCCTTCCATTCACTGTGCGGCTTCATTGAGGAGGCGCCGGCATCCAGGGGATCGGCGAGGGAGAGGCGAAAACGCGCTTGGCTGGACCCGCTGGACCTCACTTGCCTTCGCCTCTGCATGCGTTGTGGCCAGCACTTGCCAGCGCTGGCTAAGGAACCGGGCTACACTTACGCAGTCTTTAAATATCTATCTGTATCTATTTGGCCCATTCACAAGCGTTTTATGTTCTACACTGGCTGCACCAGATTTCTGGGGCTCTCTCTGTATAGCCTGGAGACTAGTTCATTGAAAGTGCAAGGTGACTCCCTGCATAACTATGACCGCGGTCCTTCAATACGTTTCATCGAAGGACCCTGCTATGGCGTTCTGGTGGTGAGCGCGAGCTCGCGGACTCAATTCATGGCCGCGCGTGCAGCATTCTAACCTAGGTGACGAGATAGGGCTAAAACCCTAGGTCATCAACATTGATTTGAAAACTCCACTGTGGCGCTGCCGATATAGCTTACTCCAATACTCGCATGTAGAACACCTTCAATTATTAGAATTGCGCGCTGTTACAACAGCATTGACAGTCGAAGTAATACAACAGACAGACTGTAGGGTGCTGGCCCGTGCACGTTGATTGCCGTGAAAAAAGAAGTGCAAGCACGAAGCAGGCCGGTCTAGCGAGGGTGTGACTTAGAGATTCGCCGGAAATGGTATGAACCTCAGTCTGAAGGAATAAGTTAAGCATATACTCGTACATGGGCTTTGGGAGCCGTGTTAACAACTTGTTTCCTGGGAGCAGCGATGAAACATCTTTATCTTCACCTCACAAAAGTCGCAGAGAATTTAATCCACTATTTAATCCTGGGGGGCAGCAACCAAATTTTGTGTTCATTTGAAGTTCTAACGTGATGCCCGCTCGTTTACGCTTTGTCTTATTGGTTTTCTCTAATGCGGCAACAGTGCAGCCAGTGTTGTGTGGCGCATATACGGCAGATACTCTGGCATATTGCCAGAGAGTTGCGACCGTCAGTATGTCCACACGATCGTCGTTTTTAAGGTTTCCTACAACTGTTCAAACGTATGGAGTAAGGCTGTCTTTCGTTTCCCTGTATAGGGATGTAATGTCCCTACAGCAAGGTGAACTATGCAGATGTATACCTTGTATATTGTGCACTGAGGATGTGACATTGTATTGCTTTGCCGAACTAAACGCAGCATAAATATCTGGCGAGCTTCATCAGTGGTTCCTCAGCAGGGCAAAAAGCTAAGTGGGCCTGACAGCAGCCGTAACGCATAAGGGAAAAAAATGACATGAGAGTTTTGCAATATATGTGTTTTAAACATACATAAGTGCACTACACTACGGATAATGTTTTCAACGAACTGAAATTACGCATATTATAGGCCAGGTCAGTTGAAATGACACAGAGTGCATGGAGTCCCCCCACCCCATTAAACTGAAATGTAATACCGAAAATATACCAGGTCTGCTTTTGATATCTGTCGATGTAGAGAGTCAGGATCGTTTCTTTGAGCATCAGTGGTTGGGAGGAACGTGACTATAGTTATAAGTTAGGCTACTCAGTCGCAGAATGGCTCTGGATACGTGATCCTGACGGGCCTGCTCAAGTGAAGTGGTCGAAATGGCACTTTCAAGAACGATTCTCAAGGACTTTCACTCCGAAGTGCTATACTGTATACCTTTAGAAGCTCTTTTTCAAGAGAGCGTTGCGGAACTTGCCACGTACTTTCCGGATTCGGCAGATCTCGAAAAAAAAACCGTTCGGTGGGCGTCGAGTCGAGGCCGCAGTTACCGCCACTGCGGCTGGCTCGCTCCATTAGGTTCGCCCGCGCGCCTGTCGTGCGCCGTCCGGCAATAGCCCGGCCTGGTCGTCGTCTTCGGCGCAGGGGTTCCTAATGCATTTCTGATTGGCCGCCTAGTGGCGTCCACGTAATGGCTGTCGGCGGCGGCGATGGTCAGCGGCTCCGCCCCCGATTGCCCGCTCGTCGAGGCCGTTAACGATGTGTTCCGATCGTTGCCGCGCCGGTCGTCGACGTGCCGCCAAAGTGTTTGGGGAGAGCAGCGCGTATATATATAAGGAAAAGGGCCGAGACCGTTCGACCCCACTCGGCGTGAACGATGGTCTGTCAGCGTGTATATATCCGCGCTCGGCTTCCCCCCTTTCGCCCCCGCGCCTTGCTTCCCATAAGTCCACCACCTCCTGGAAATGCGCGCGGGAAACGCAGTGCGGCAGTGCGATATGTACCGACAGCAGGTTGCGAAGTTGTTCCATTCCCGGTTCGCATGTGGTGTGTGCAATCATACCGTGAGAGAGAAATGAACCGCGCAGAAACCAAGTGCGCGGACTCGGAAGTGGTAGAAGCGATGAAAGTTTTCGCCTCTTGCTCTCCCCGCTGTCGAAGAACAAGAACCACGCGCTGCGGCCTGCTCAGAAATGATGACCGCAGCTCATATGGAGCGGACGCCCTATAGGCTATAGCGTGAGAGAAAGCAAGGTTCGCACTTCTTTCCTGGGAACAGGGTTCTCTAGTTGTTGAGTGTATATATTATTCTTGGACGCTTCACAGCTAGGTTGGTCCCGGATCACTTATACACAGCCTCCAAGTCAGGTCTGTCTAGAGGTCGCTTTCATCCAACTACCTTTTAGTATTGCATAACTTTTAGTATTGCATAACCACATAATCGCCATTTCGTTGCTTTGTATCGCGAGTGCTACCTCACACTACATTTCCTTCTAAGTTACGTTTGTTTCCTCATTGCTGTTAGGGTTTTTCTTTTCCTTTTTTTTTTTTTGTTTACTTGCTTATTCCTGCCAAAAACGTTTTCGCATATTCTGTTGTGTCTGCGATATAGCAGCTTTGTAAACGCTGCCTGTCGGCTCTGCCCTTCAAGCCCAATGCGGCTTTGGCAGGCCTATTATGTATTGATGCCAATGAAAGCTGCTAATAAAGTATTATTATTAGTATTATTATTATTATTATTATTATTATTATTATTATTATTATTATTATTATTATTATTATTATTATTATTATTATTATTATTATTATTATTATTATTAGGTGGAAATTGGCCAGAAAATGGGCGCGCATGCAGTGTGGTCTACTCTTAAAAATAACAATAAAGAGCAACACCAAGTTTGTTTAGGCTGGTGAAATATTATTTCAAGAATCTATTTGCAGGTACTTAGAGGAAACGGGCTGATTACCAAAAAAAGTTTTTATGATTCCTTTCGAATTAGATGAACTTCTTGTTTGTCGATAAGCTTTAACGAATTTCGAGAAGATGGCTGCAAAACTTGTGACGTCATGGAGAGCTGGCGCGGTGATTAAGTTCCTGGTGACGTCGCCACCCGTTCTTCGTTGTAGCGTTCTTGCGTATTCTTCTTTGCCTTTTTTGTAATTTTTTTTCGGTGCTCTGCTTTCAGTTACACCGATATTTCCGGTGTTCCAGAGTTATGTATAATTTACCAGCTTAGCTTAAAATTCCTTAGTGTCCTAAAGAATTAACACCCAGTTCGTATTCCACAATCAGTTGTGAGATAAAATAAGGGGGGCTGCAGCCTATATTCTCCTTTCACACCCAGGTGTCTGCATAATGCTTCATTGCGACCACTTTTTTACGTAACTTCGAAGAAATGTTGCATTTTTGTTGACTTCATTACCATTAAGGTGCTCCGTCTGAGAGCGGTCCGTATAAGTGTGAATATCCTTTCCTCTTTTCGTCCTCTTCTGTCTGCTGTTTACCATCCACGTGCGTTCCATCGAGCCCAAGGGCCAAAAAACGACCGGAACATGTCGCCTTTGATGACTCGCATCCGGCGAACAAGGAGGCTGCAGATCGTCCCGCACTTACGGTTCGGCGAAGGGGCGCTATATATCCGACTCGGGGTTGCCCGTAAAACAACCTCGGCCTCGCACCAAGCGCGCGCAAGCCGGGGTTCACCCCGCGGCCATCTCCTCCGAGCGATGTACGTGGGGGTCTCTCGTGCGAAGCGATGCTCGCGCCGTTCTGGGTTTCGTGCCGCCTCCTTTTCTCGAGAGCAAATGATGCGTGTTGGCCACAAACGCGAGGCCAAAGTTACGCGCCGTATAGTCACACGATGTATACACAGCGTGGGCATCGGCCGACCGCTAAACCTGCACCGGCTGCCTTTTTTACACGTGCCATTACACGTGCCCCGGGTTTCGATCTTCTGGGCGCGTGCTTGTTCGAGCTCCGGCCCCGTTGGCGGGTGTGCGAGCAAAGCTTTCTCCCTGCAAGTCTACCGTGACGCAAAGAAGCACGGCGTCTTCTCCTTCCAAGAGTGCGGGCTTATTTACGAGCCCTTCCCCCTCGGTCACCTTATACGCTTTGCCTCGCGAGAAGCGCTTTCGGCGCCTTTTACAAGCTCTCGGAGACGTGACCGGGTATAGATGAGCTCGCGGCGTGTTTAACACTCCTTAGAGGGGAAATGCTCGGCTACGCTGGAACACTTCTTTTTGGTGTGCTTCTCGTCCACGTATTGTTCCCTCGAAAGATTTGCCCTTTGCATCTGCTTTATTTCAGGAGCGCCATAAGAAAGTCGGTTGAGCTCCCCTTATTTGTATCTGGGCTATCGGGGGTAAAAGTCTGCGGGCACGCAGGTTGCGCGGCTCTTCGTGTTTTACCGCGCACAATTTTTTTCTTTAATTCGGGCTACGCAAGCCCTTCATTCTTTCTTGCTTTTATGTAACCACAAAAGCCAGGCTGCTTCTATTTTACCGCCTGTACGAAGCGTCGTGAGCAGCTTTTTCAGTAGGCACTTTTTTTATTCTTTTTTTTATCTCTTTCTCTGTTCGTTTGGTTTCTATTTTCTTTTTCCGTTTTCTTTTCCTCTCTCTCTCTCTTCGTGATGACAAGGCGAGAACAGAATTTCACACTGTATCTCGCTAAAGCCTTGCGGTGCTCACGTGAGCTAATTAGCGGCCAAATGCTAGTTATTAGGCTGCTAGTGACCTGCTAATCGCAATAAGCGCCAACGATATAAGCATTTGATGAACCACGTACCAGTCACGAAGCGTCGCTGCGTGCGAAAGCCTTCCTGGACACGGTTCCACCGTTACAAAAATATATTTTAACAGCGAAGCTGTTTAAGCCAGCCGTAAAAAGTGCGCGTTTTACGAAAAGCCAGCCGCGCTGTAGCCATGGCAACCAGCGTCGCGCGCTATGCTCGGACGAGAGAAAGAGAAAATGAGAGCGAGAGAGAGAGAAACAAATTGTAGCAGCACAAACGAGGCAACGCGCAGAGGTGCTGCCGACGCCATCCGCGCTTCTCCGTTTCCCAGCATTGGCGCCGAACGCTCGCGGTGTCCGTGATAGTCCGTGATAGTCCGTGATTTAGTCCGTGACTGCTGCAGGCGCCTCTGGCGGCGACTCGGCCGAGCTCCCACTAGCTGCGCGCTACTGCACATGCGCCATGACGTCATCACGGCGTTTCGTCTGTTGCGCGCCGCCCGTACACTGTGCATAGCTACCGTAGCATAGCTTTCGCCCCACTTCCCCTACGTGTGCTCGGACTGCAAGTGCTTCGCGAGGCGTTCCTCAATGCCACGGACTACGAGGAAATGCTTATACACATCATTATCACTTGGCATTACTTCGTGTAACTTAGCATCACTTCGTATAGCCAGGACCAGCTAGGAAACGATCAGCTCCGCTGTGTCTTTAGCCTTGTGCATCTAGTGCAAGCTACCCCGATTTTTTGTCCTTCAGTAGAAAAATTTGAAAACCAATCAATACTTTACTGTAAAATAAATGTGAACTCTTGGTTTGTGCTTTAGTGACTGACATTGGTGGGCTTAATGTGAGCATGCCGGGCATCTAAGTGCTGAGTTACAGTATCCCTAACTTGCTTACCGAGACAGTGATGCATATTCGGGTATTTCATGCCTTCTTTGACCGTTGCTTGCATTGACTCGCGGCGACATGTCTCGCTTTTAAAATTGTTTCACTGAACCACATACGCGGAAGTATGCAAGCTACTTTGCAAAATTCCACATAAATGCTGCAGATCAACAGGTTCGCACTTTAGACCGCATAATTTCAGAGTTGCTTATAGTTTAGGAATCGCCGACCGATTTGCCCCCCCCCCCCCCCCCCCCAGAAAAAAAAAAAATGAAGACAAATGCCGACAACCGCCCACACACGACAGTACTATGCCTACAAGCATATGCAATCAGGCGGCTGCATAGTTGGCGAAGGTAGCACTCATTACGTGACGCTGCGCACACTGCAAAGAGAGAACGGCGCTCAAGGCTTTGTTAAGGAAGGCAGGGATTGCTGGTGGCCACTGTAGGACGAGCGCGCTGCGTGGTACCCGCGGAGCCAAGGATAGCGCGCGGCGTCGGTATATGGCAGTTTATTGGTAGGTGCGTTGACTAATGTTGCGCGTTTAGCTTTGTATCACGATTAGTGCATTAAATATTATTTCGTTTCGTGTACCATACTTTTCTTCTCCTCAAAGGCAGCTCGTGGACTCTTCCTCGAAGGCACGTCGCATCAATCGCAATAAATAAATAAATAAATAAATAAATAAATAAATAAATAAATAAATAAATAAATAAATAAATAAATAAATAAATAAATAAATAAATAAATAAATAAATAAATAAATAAATAAATAAATAAATAAATAAATAACTCGTCGTAGTATGCAAAAATCCGCAGATAAAATGAAGTAAACTCTATTAGACCCGGGTAAACGAGATGAGCTTGCTTATACGCGATACCCCGCCTCATACTTGTACATAACTGCTAGTACAATGCTTTTTTCGCTGCCTTTGTAAAAGCTGGTCACCCTTAGTGCCTAATTCCTGTTTGCTTGAATGTTGGTTGAACCACGGGGTGTTTCTCTTCGGTGATATTTGTCCATACTGCGCACAATGTCGTGCTGAATCCTTGCTCTCCTTTCCGTGCAGGTACGTACCGGCTCGTATCTCAATGGTAGCGCGTGCGGGAAGCGCGGCTCTCCCCCTCTCCACACCGATCAACATCAGGTGAGGTGTGCGTATGCAGATGGAGCAACAATGATTCATCAATAGCATAAAAGAAGAAAGAAAAACGTGCTTATATACAATACTCATAAAGCATAGATTTATGTTATGTTCGAATCTCTGATCGAGCTCATTCTATTGGCAATGACTGCAGTCGATGATGACAGCGTCGGTCATCAGTTAATTCAGTTATGATTATTGAACGAACACCATTTATGGACGTTGCATTGCATAATTAAAGCTGCATTGTGTGTATAAACATTACTGTACTTGGAGTATTACGTCCGAGTATTCAAAACTTGTACGCAGGTGTGTTGGAAGAGAAGTTGGCGTTTGCAGGAGGGGAAAGGAAATGTTAAGAAAACAAAACGATGACGGCAGGCTGAATCACATTTTCTAAAACGTTTCTCCGCTCTGTACGCTCCACTTCGACTCAGAAAATTCAATGGCAGCGTCCTTCCCGTCGCGGAAGCGGACACTGCGCTCCAGTGACACTCCGCGGTAATTTCCAGGGCCAAATTTTCTATAACCAGGTGCTCTCGGTGTCTACACTCGAATGCACTGGAGGGAAGAGTGAAGACCTCCTAGAAGTAAGATAAGAATCCCTCGCAAGCGTTACTTAAGCGTAGCAGTGGCCTTCCGAGGTGGGCCGCTGCAAGAGCACGGGACGAAGGCCCGTGCTTTTATATAGACAACAACAACAACAACAACAACAACAACAACAACAACAACAACAACAACAACAACAACAACAACAACAACAACAACAACAACAACAACAACAACAACAACAACAACAACAACAACAACAACAACAACAATAATAATAATAATAATAATAATAATAATTTTCGTAAACATTTGTATTGGATTGAATCTTTCCACTTGAGAGCCTCTTCTATGGGACATTGTGCTGAGGATGCCTCCGCCGTCGTAGCGAAATTGCTATTTGATTCAAAACGATTTCCTTGTTAAATTCTTAGATGAGGTTGGTTTAGTTTGTCTTTGATCTTTTCACATTTTACAATTGAATTGAATGAATGAATGATTTTATTATTTATTTATTTATTTATTTATTTATTTATTATTTATTTATTATTTATTATCTATCTATCTATCTATCTATCTATCTATCTATCTATCTATCTATCTATCTATCTATCTATCTATCTATCTATCTATCTATCTATCTATCTATCTATCTATCTATCTATACTATCTATCTATTTATTTATTTATTTATTTATTTATTTATTATTTATTTATTTATTTATTATTTATTTATTTATTTATTCTGAACGCGACTAAATGTGTTTTCACTTCCCGTCCGATTTTTGGTCTATTCCCTATAGATGGGTATGAGCCATATTCAGAGTAGAACCAACCAACAAAACGATACCCGTATAAGAACACGGTGAAAACGCATCGATATCAATATCGATGAATAGGGGGTGACATGCTTCTACACCAAATTTTCATTTTTTTTTAAATGTGGGTGTGTCCAGCTTTGTTTAAAATGAGGCAGTCTTGGAATGTATAGGGAACTTTAATTCTTTTTCCCTCTTTCTTTTTTTTTTTCTTTTCGTGAATTGATTGCTTACCGGAAAAGCAACACATATCTGGCATCGTTCTAGTGCCAAAATTTGCACATGAGTCAAGTGCCTTTTCGAAGAACCTTTTCCTGTTCTTTTTTTTTTTTTAACGCAACTCTCGCACCAGAGGGCGCACCTAGCAGTTCCTAACGCCACCGTAGCCGCCCCAATATTGCACCATCAGTGCATGGTCTGCACAGAAACTGCGTGGTCAAGGTGACAATACTTGCATTCGGTTCTGCCTCCAACGTGCGTTCGGCCAATTGCACACGAATGTCGAGCGCTCACAAACGCGCACCCCTGCGTAGGCGACGGAGTATACACACACACACAGCAGCAGCAGCACGACGTTTCGCGGCGCGCGCGACATACAATATACGCGCCTCGCGACAAGAGCCGCCTTCGAGGAAACCATTTGTCAACGGCGAACCCTCCGCGGCCGCAAATTTTTGGCGGAATATAAATAATGAAAGGACGACGTCGTTCGAACCGAACCGCCGCGCGCTTCTCTTGGATTAGGCCCTGCTCGCGCGAAAATAAAATAAAAATAATTAAAGGGGAATAAATGTTAATAGCGCGCCGATTTTCTACCGCGCACGAGCCTCGCTCGCGTTCACCGGTGTAGCGCCCACGCTCGACGACCCCGCTATATACGAGGAGGCCCGAGGAATGATAATGGTGCGGCGGCAACCGGCAAAAGAGAGACGCGCCTTGCTGCTCGGCCACCAAAAGCGCTGCGAAAGAATGGAAGACGCGCCCCGCGTTGCTGCCTGCTCGCGCCTCTGTACGGGATAAAAAAAAATGCAGACCCGCGCACGCGCTCGGGTTCTCCTCATATAATCGGCGACGGTGGCGGAAGGGCGGGGGAGGAGGCGGGGAGGGGGGGAGATGTTATGAACCTTTTTGGCGTTTTCGAAACGACGCTTTTTCCAGTATGCCGCACGGTTGTCCTCCGTACACGCCCGGCGACAGGCTCACTTCGTGGCTCGCGTAGACGGAAGTTGCCGCCGTTATAAACCACGACGGAGTACGCTGTAGGCGTCACCAAACCGCACGCGCGCGCGTTCGGCGCGCTCCCTCTAACGTCACCGGCTTCTGCTCTTCGCTCTTTTGTCGACGTCATTTAGCTCCTAGTACGTTTTTCTTTCGGTTCATTCCAGGGCGGTAGCCCTTTCTCGCGGGCTTAAGTTCGGCGACGGGTCCATTGATAAAGGGCGCTTCAGCGTCCGTCGGCTGTCGGCCCCTCGACGACGATCATACACGTACAGACACACACGGGGTAAAACGAGCGAGATTCTTGCAGGCAGCCTCCCATCGTTCCGGTGCTCGTATACTACTTGGTTCCCTCCAGAGAATGTCCCCGCCACCGCAGTCGTGAATTTATGATCGGCGACCGGAATTTGACGCCGCTCCTGTGGCGATGAGAGGCAAACTTAATAAGCGACCGGATAAAAATAAAACTGAATAGGGAGCAGTGGGAGCATTGAGGGTGAAACCCTTGCTCTCGTCCTTTCACAGACAGCGGGAAAGTGCGCGAGAAAAAGAAAAGGAGCCGCAAGGCGTCAAATTGAGCCAAGGAAAGAGGGAGACTGCGAAGATTGGTGCCGACGCCGATGAAACTCCCCTGAAAAAAGCCTCGGTGCAGTCTTTCGGCGCTCGATACAGTCTCGCTTTGCCGCAGCACCCGGTCTATTAGCATATACTGTGGCTCAACGGAGAGGAATCTCCTGGGAAACCCTTTCTCGCGTTACAATTACTTCAGGGTTCGCACACTTGCTTCTTAGCATACATCGGGCTTACTTCTTTGAGATTCATTTTGACATCACCGCGTTTCAGGTATCGAATTCGCTGCAACTAAAAATTGAGCTCTTTGCACCTCGCACATGGATGCTATCGTTCTTTAAGCGACCTGTCCCTGCCACCTGCCCCCGCGAAGCATACAAGCGTCGCGCCGATGGGGCGGCTACGATCGCAAGCGACGACATCAGGGTGTACGGTAACGGTGGTGCATAGAAGTGGCAGAGGTTAAAGGGCGACTTTTGGGCACACTGTTGTATGGTGGCCTCTTAGAAATAGTGCAAGCACCATTAATAGCTGGTTCATCTGAGAATACTACTGCAGGTGCTGCGGCAAATGACCGGGAATGAATAGCGAAAAAAAAAGAACATAAAAATAGGGTGCTTTCTTTTCTAAATCGTGGTGAAGGGGAGGGTATGACAGAGATACACGCGTGTGGAGTTCCATACTATACCATCCATTGTACCGAAGAACAAAGAAGAGAGAGAACATCCGAATGGTTCGCACCGCTCTTAGACATTTGGCAACGCAAGCACTTGCCTCACCGTTGCAATGCATTTGGCAAGGCTTCTGCTGTCTTGCTTCTCTGTCGTAAGCATGCTAAAATAACTGTGTCAGCACGCACTGAAACTGAAAAAAAGCTTTGGTTAGTTGGGGCGTTTAATAAAAAATGGGCCGCCTTTGCTTCTTCTTCTTTATTTCAGAGATAGTAAGTAAAAATTCGCAGTAAAAAAGAAATGGTGCGCTAATAAGAGAGACGGAACCTAGGCATGGGTGCCCCATTCGTTGCGCA